>NC_090813.1:67405790-67462790 GCF_000390325.3 Nicotiana tomentosiformis
TGCTACAGGTGGAACTGCTTTTAATGGTGTGGTTGAAGAGCTTAAGAAACTAACTACTCGTGTAGCTCATGTGCTCCCTGTTTCTGATGATGGAGGCAGTACTGCTGAAATTGTTCGTGTTCTTGGTGTGGTTAAAAGTTCCAATCCTTTCTATTCTTTATCCTTAACCTTTTAGGCCTCTCTATCTGTTCACTAAACTTGTGCGTCTGAAAATTAGTGTTAGCTGTATTTTTAAGACATGACATTCCCATGTTAAAAATATTTTGGGCTATGATAATTTACATTTCAAGAGGTATGGTGACGTAATCTTCTACAGAAGAAGCGCTTAACACTCTTTCCGACTATATCTAGTAATGTTTTAGGCCTTTCTAAGAAACAAAGAGAAAGTAAAGTTTCTTCAGAAAGACTACAGTTTATGTTAATGAGTTTGTTCCCCTGTTAAGTTTTTTGCGTCATTCTTTACACATATTTTTCTGGCAAAACGAATGAATGATAAAAAAGTTGACAGTCAATATTTAGGTGGTCCTGCTGTTGGAGATATACGATCAAGATGTTTGAGATTGTCAGACCAAAGTACCTCGGAGGCTCGTGCAGTCCGAATATTGCTTGGTCATCGTTTACCTCTTGATCCACAGAGAGCCAAATCAGAATGGTAGTTACTCTTGCATTCTTCTCCAAGAAATATTTGAAGCAAAAATGCTGCTGTCATTTTCATTGTGGAATTTCTGGCCCTTTTTATCCATGCTAAGTGGGTAAAATGTTATCAACACAGATTTAGATGGTTATATAGACTAACTGCTATGCGATGGTAATGGGTTCCTTGGGCTTATCTTGATTTTTCTTATATCGTGGCTAAATCCAGGTGGAACTATAACTACAAGATTCTTCAAAGGTGTGGCAATTGACAGAGCTTTAGGAAAGAATAAAAATGTTGAATTATTTTTGTGCAGATCTGGTTATCTGGGCTGTATCTGTTTACCTGAACACTAGCAATGACTGTAAACTTGGAGGATGTAGAAGAAACCCATAAACCTGTCAAGACTGCATAAAAGTAACCTAGAAGAAATAAAAGATTCAGTATATTAAGAATTAATTCTCACATATTTGATTGGTAAAAGTACAAGCTTAAGAAACTACCTAGTCTACTTGGAAAAGTAGCACTCCCACATAAAATTGAAGATATATTAGAATAATGGCATCTTAAAGTAAAAAACGAAAGAAAGAAGGAAAGAAAAAGAAGGAAATAAACAGGAAAAAAGAAAAGTGATCTCCTTGGAGAACCTTTTCATCTTTTATCTGGTTCTACTGAATTCTGTATACCCACTTGTACTTGTTAATGGATCATGACAGGTACGACATTGTGGAGGGCAGCCATGATCTATGGCGAGGTGTCTCAAAACCATATAGGGAAACTATAAGAGCTTTCTTGGCTTACTTCCAGGATCAGGTTGGTCAATTAGGCACTACTATATTTCCAACTGCTTCAATGCTATCCTATCCTTTCCCTTTTAAAAAAGCTAGGGACTATCTTTTTGAGATGCTGCATTGGCTTGAAAATTAACTTGCAGAATTTTGTTGAGGATAATCGTCTTCTGTAGATGTTGCCGACTTTGCTCTCAACATTATTATGCTATTTAGTTCATCTTCTTCTTTGTTGATGGGAAGTCTTTGCATCCAATGCTTATTTCGGGATTAGATACGTTTCTGTATACATGTGATATACTATTTTTTATCAGTTTAGAGTGGAAGGAGTTACATCTAAGGGCACAAGTTGCCAAATTTGGGTAGAATAAGGAGTTCAACTCTGTAATGGGATGGATGACTATATCTGACATTAGTGGAGTTTTAAGCACTGAAATTTAACCCATTGCCCAAACTACCATACTGAAACTCTGTTATACAATAGCAGTTCTGGTTCTTGTTTATTATTCTATTATCAAGAAAAGGTTCCCAATAGCTTCATTATGCCTAAATAACACCTAGTACTGTTCCTAATCTGGACTTCTTTGTTGTTAGTAGGTTATATAGACCTTCAGTTTACTTTGCCCCCTTCCAATCAATGATTTCATGATAGGGCACTGGGGTGACCCTAATTGAATCAAACTCTGCTTGTGGCGTTGAACGGCCAATGGACCAACTGACCACTCAGCAATGAGGGTTAATTTGCAGCTTGAGTGTATAATATTCACCTCTTGAGCACTTGTACAGTATCAATCAAATCATTAATGTTCCATCAAATTCTATCGTTGTACCAACATTCCATGGTGTTGACAACATTCCATGGTGTTGAAATCAGATAATATGGTTGAAACTTCTGAAGCTATTTGCTGATTGTTGTCATACATAATGATGGAACTTCCACTGGAAATAATAAATACTTTATTCTTACCCGTTAATTGGCTCTTCTTCTGTCTTCTTAAATGATCGATTATAGAAGTTGTTGGACTTGCTATTGAGAACCAGCTGTTGGCTCTTTCTATTTTCAGATTCTCCGGCGGTCAGATGAGTTATTCTGTTTCAGCAATGGAAGGTATATTGCTAGTTGTCTGTTTAGCTTAATATTCTCCTTTAATCATTGTTCTGGGTGGTTTATTTTCATCGATACTTGTAATAGTGACTGAAGTTGGTAACAAGACCTTATGACATTTGCAGTATAGGGAACTTTTTCTTTGCTGGAGCACGTTTATTCTTCCAGTCTTTAGATGCAGCAATCTTTTTGTTTTCACGGGTTTCAGAAATTCCAGCAGAAAGTTTGGTCCTTCCCGTGATATCTACAAATGAAAGGCTTACCCTGGGATGTGAGTTATTGGTATGATCTCTATGTTCTCTAAAACTAGTATCTAATCTCTCCTTCCTATGCCTTGACTCCTTAATTATTCTGTCTGCTACCTTCATCACCAGAGCCTTTTGTTTTATTTATTCATTTTTCAGGTTGTATTGTTGGCCGTCCTTATTTATTATAGACTAGACATCTATAAAGAGGCACAAGGAATCCAGTTCCACTTAGCATCTAATGCAAATGAATATGAACGCGTGCCTTTGAATTTTATTAAGTCCATTACTTGCATCAATGTCTCTCCTTTGCTGGGAATATCTTGGTCAGTTTGTGAGGATAGCATCATGCACTTCTTTAAACTTTTATCCATTTTTCCCAAATGGATGTTATATGGTGAAGGGAAAAATAATAATATTGATAGGTGTGGCTAAAGAGATGAAAATGAGTGTTTTTGCAAGAAGAAAATCATAAATCCATAAAACTAGGGACTTATCGAAAAAAAAAGGATAAAAAATAGATGATATAGCCAGAAAGAGGAATTTCTGTTTGTCTTTTTCTTTTTCAAGTCTATTTTTCAACTGTGTTATGCCGCTGATATTTTTTCAGGCAATTTATAATATCGGTTTTCTACTTCCAATTGGTCATATTTGCCTGAAAAATCATTTGGGTGTCTATTTCCTTTTTTTTTAAAACTCTATTCTAGGGTGTAAAGTTAACTAGCAGCTGTAGTCCATTATGGATATGAATAGTTTAGGGGTGGGGTGTGTGGGTTAGTAGGAGGCTATTACAAGTACCAAAGCTTCACATTGATCCCGTAAATCCAAGGTTTCAATGTAGATATTGGTCAATAGTACCCATTGCTGACTCATTCTTCAACAAATTGCTGCAGGAATAGGCGACAATATGAGAATCGGATCTAATCAGCTCAAGAATATAGACAAAGTCAAAATTTAACTGGTCCATGTTTGTGCTTGCTAATATTAGGGAACTAAGGAACCTATGTCATCTTCTTTTGGATCTGCTTGATCAATTACATGGCTGCTTATAATCCACACATAAGGTAGTAATCATGAGAAGTACCCATAATTTGACTCAAAAGTCATCTTAAACAATGATGTCAAAGAGCAGTTCTAAATACTACCCAAGAATAGCACCTTGTAATTTATCTCAGAAGTGATGAAGTTGAATTTCTTTAGGAATTCAGGATGATGATCCTTCTAACAAATAAGACTTTGAACAGAAAGTGACAAATTTAAAATCTATTTCCTATGCTCACTGCTCGTTAAGCCATTAGTATGAATCTCCTTTGATCAGATGGGGGAGTTACAAATAATGTAGTTAATGGATGTTTACTTGCAACTACAAATTAAAATTTTACTTGTTGCACGTAACTGATGTGTAGGATGGAACTGTTATACGCGGACAGAATGAAATATCTCATCCAACCCATGGATCCATGCAACCTATAGACAAGGTATAAACACAGTTTTTAATCTGATTTGTACTGTTCTTTGTTTCTTTTTATTGTTCTTTTTTCCCATAAAATTTTCTCAAAACAGATACTTCTTGCAAGTTTTATCATTATAATTTAATATTCCTAACATAAATTATAACCACGATAAATGCCATCTTCCTAAAAGGAGCTGCTATGGTCCCTGCTGAAACGGGATGTTTTTGTCAAACCTTGTTATCATAATTTATTCTCAAATCAGAAACCCTTGATATATTTTGATAACCTATCTGGGACTTAATGTTTGATTCATTTGATAGGTGCAATGATTAGAACTATTCATTATCTGTTTGTATGTTGTAGATAATTTTACTGCTTAAAGTATGACAGCCTTTTAAGGAGACTTGTTTACTGGGGTTAACATACTCTTGAATGATGAACTCCATGTCTGTGAGACTGCAAAATAACTTGTATTATACCTTCTTGTTCTACTAAAGAAAGAAATTGAAATATGAGATGCTTATGTTATAAATATTTTGGATATGTTTCATAGATATTGGCACTTGGGGGTCTGTATAAAAGGGCCTTGGTGTAGTAGTTCTGGATGTTAAATTGATTTTGCTGGGTAATTTCAAAGGATTAAGTTTGTGGATTTGCACTTTGGCCTGGAGCGATTAGTGAGTACCCTGCATATAGCTCTTAGGGACTAGTGGTTCATGTTGAGATATAGTCCGAAGACCTAACATGGTCATGGTCCTTACCTTTGCTAGATATTTCAGTTTTATACCTCTGTTGAATAGTCTAATATGTGCTACACAATATGGAAAGTGTTGGGTATACAATAAATCTTGGCTACTTGTTATTTCATTTTATGCTAAAGTTTGTCCAGTAGGTTGGTCTTGTCCAACTCAACCCAAGTTCACTTTTTGAACCTTGTTGGACAGGAGGCATCTTCAGCCCCAGAACTTCCTTCTAGAATAAAGCGGATATTTTACATGTCCAGTGAAGGAAGCAACTTATTGCATGAGGTAAATATGGTTATTGTTCTTGTCAGTGAAAAGAAAGACGATACTTGAACTCTGTACCATAATATGCTTTATCTTTTTTTTTTTTTTTTTGAAATTTAAAAAAAGGATAAATACTTTCTGATAGGTTCTTAAAGCTAAACCCTCTTCTTCAAATTGTTGTTGCCCGAGGAAAGAGAAAAATATATCAATTATTTGTCTCCAATGGTTGTCCAATCTTAACTTTGGATGTTAGGAACATCATACTATATGCTCTTTGGATTGTGGAAGTTCAATTCCTCATTCACCTTGTTGAAAGCTATATGTAACCAAAAATTTTTTGTTGCTTTTCTTTATCGTGCTAAAAATTTGAAAAAATTGGAATAAAAATCTTGAAACTTGGAAATGACATTTAGGCCTCATTTGTTTGCCCTTAATGAAGGTCTGAATCTTAATCATCCAGGTCTCAGACATTAAGTGTGTTTGTTTTTAAAGTTTGAATCTTAATCATTATGTTTCTTTGTTTTTTTTTACTTCACAACCACTTTTTTTTTGATTTGCACCGGGTGTCCGAGTCTCTTTGAGCCCCGACTAATCCCGGGAGTGCACAGGCCCTCGGCAAGGAGTTTCCCGCAAGTGCACCACGGTTAATTCAGGTTTTACCCAGTCCGATGGCTCTCAGAAATTGTTTGCACCCAGTGGGTTTCGAACTTGAGACCTTGAAAGGGAGCAAACCCCAAGGCTCAAGTCAATTGCCACCAGGCCAACCCCTGAGGGTTTTTACTTCACAACCACTTAATGAGTCTTAATAGGTCTGTATGATTAAGATCTATAATAAAGACTTAATTTCATTAAGATGCTATCATCCATATTCATCATTAATTGCCACCACCACCTACCATTATCAACCATTACCATGCCATCCACCACCACCGTACTCAACCACCACCACCGTACTCAACCACCACCACCACCACCACCACTGCCACCTCTTCAATCATAGCCGCCACCATTATTGACAACCACCCCAGAATCCCCATTACCCCCACCACCATCATTCTCAACCACAACCACAACCACAAACTCATCTACTTTAACTACCACAACTAACCACCCCATCACCATCAACAACCATAGCCAGTACTGCCCACCCTTATAAACTACCACCACCTTCCTCAATCACAACCACAACCACAACCACCACCCACCATTATTAATTATTACCACCTACCACCACCATTCTCAACCATAATCGCTATCACTACCAATTAC
This sequence comes from Nicotiana tomentosiformis, assembly GCF_000390325.3. Taxonomy (NCBI): domain Eukaryota; kingdom Viridiplantae; phylum Streptophyta; class Magnoliopsida; order Solanales; family Solanaceae; genus Nicotiana; species Nicotiana tomentosiformis. The sequence continues at coordinate 67,412,293 of NC_090813.1, forward strand.
CACTAGCTACTATTCAGAACTACCATCATCAACCAAAACCACCACCAACCACCGCCTCTAGTCGACATTCACAAACACCACCATTAGCCATTACCACCACTAACTATCATATTTTTAAAAAATATATTTTATTGATAGAATATTGGATTATTTAGTATTTTATTTGGCTTTATGTTTATTAATTTCAAATAAAGATAACTTTTATACATTCAGATGTTAAAAAACAGACAGTCTTAATCATTTAGTATTCAGATCTTAGTACGCATCTTAATATTCAGATGTGTATTCAGAGTCAGATGTCTTAATCTTAATGCACATCTTGATATTCAGATGTGTATTCAAATTCAAACGTCTTAATCTTAAAAAAAACAAATGAGGCCTTACTGCATTCCTAATGTCACTTATGAGGAATTAATGAATTCTTTTATTATTTTAAAAGGTCAAATGATGAATACAATGAAATAATGTAAATTTTAAAATTAATTTTAAGTTTTTGATAAAGATGGTAGTTTTTAATGGTAAATAAAAGGTCTATGGCGGAGAACTAGAAATAATTGTAAATTGAGAAATTGAAATAAAAACTTGGAAACTTGGAAAGGAGACTTACTGACATTCCTAATATCACCATACAAGGAAATATTTTGTAGCATTTGCAAAGGTCAACAATAACAACAACCCAGTATAATCCCACTAGGGGGGTTTGGGGAGGGTAGTGTGTACGCAGACCTTACCCCTACCCTGGGGTAAAGAGGCTGTTTCCGATAGACTCTCGGCTCCCTCCCTCCAAGAACTCCCCACCTTGCTGTTGGGGTGACTCGAACTCACAACCTCTTGGTTGGAAGTGGAGGGTGCTTGCCACTAGAGCAACCCACTCTTGTCTAGCATTTGGAAAGGTCAAATGATGAATACAAAAAAAATGATTTTTCCCAAAATAGTTGTAATTACTATTATTTCTAACATTGAATGTAATAACAAAGCGTAAAAAAAAATCTGTCAACATTTTATGTTGGAGCTTTGTGCTTTTGTAACAGTATTGATTCATGGAAAGCTTGTTTATCTGTTGATGATCTACTGACTGCTGATATTCATTGGTTCTTTTGCCCTTTGAACAGGTCTTCCCCACTGTAAATCCCACTGCCTTGGAACAGTTGAGAAGTGTCGACTGTATCATATTTGCCATGGGATCCCTCTTTACTTCCATCTGCCCCTCTCTGGTAGAGTACCGTGCAACATAAGTTGTTCTTCCACACTACAGTTTGATATGTGGAGCACAGGCATGGAATGCATTGTTACAACCCAGGATTTGTTGTTTTCCTTTATTTTTGTTTATAATTAGTCCTCCCCCCCCCCCCCCCCAATATTATTTCTTATTGTAACTATATTCATACTGTTCATCTCTCATTCTTAAAGCATGTGCAAGTATCTGGTTTTATCGAGTCTAGTTCTGCTTGTACAACAAGAAAATAAGTAGGTCTAAGATAGACCTAATATTGGAAACTAATTTGTTTCTCAAGTGGAGTTCATCTTCTCAAGCATGACATTGTCATCACTACTATAATAAGCATTCTTCTTCTCCAATTTGAAAAAAAGAAGAAGAAGAAAGCAAACAATTTACTTGGCGATTTTGCTCCATTTGAAGGTTTTACTTGGAGTGGGAGAAACCATCTCTTCGCGGACGTGTCCCAAGGTAATTTAGGCGATGCAAATGATAACTGTATTGGTGCTTGCTGAGACAAACTTTTATTTTCTATGTCAATGCTTTCCTCATTGGTAGATGTTTTTCTCATATCAATATTGTTAATCTCTCCTTTTCCTTCCCCAACAATTCATCTTCTTCTTGTTCTTTTCTTTTGCCTTCTAATCCCAGGTACTTCTTTTGAATGGTACTCATGATCGAGAAACTAGTGGCTTTGGTGCTTCTTGCTTTGTGACTGCCATTACTGATGCCTTAAATCGAACTTATGGAAATCCTCACAACTGTCTTAAAAATCCTGTAAGTAGCTGATCGTTCAAGTGAATGACTAACTGATAATGGATTTTCATGTAATTGGGTTATTTCACTTGGTCCTTTTTTGTGGAACTTGCTTTGTCAGTTGAATTCTTTTCACATCATTGCCAAAATGCAACTTTGGGAAAGTGATGGTCAAATTTTGGTTTACTCAAAAGGTTCCTGAGTGTGGTTGTAGGATCTTGCATGTGGCATTGTTTAATCCATGTCTTCCTTTCTTTTTCTTTCCCAACTCAGAGAGTGTGGTGGGGACTCTCCATATTTCCCCTTAGTTGTTTCCATGACTCAGAAGATATTCTTTCTTGGAACCCACTAAGGGGAAATATTCTTTGTGTACCTTGTTCCAGGTCGTTGATACTGTTATTCTTCTTTTTAAGGTTGCAACTAGTAGCGAGAGACTACTAGTAAATTTAATGTAGTGTAAGGTTCACTTCTCCATAGGCTGTGAGCTGAATTCAGAATCTTTTTGGAATTTTCACCAACCTGCTTCCAGTGAAAAAAAAAACTTACTTTTATTGAAAGTAGGCTTCATTTTGCTGTCCGTTTCAAATTCTTAGAGAAAGTTCCTCTCAAATCTTCTAAAGTTTCTTAGCCACCAGCTTGACACTTGTGGAACTTTTCATTTGTATCAGACTGTAATTTAATGCTACTAGGCATTAGCTGCCTTTTTCCTGGTCCTGCTTATGAGACATCGCACACTTTGGAATTGACTTGAGCATATATCTTCAAACAAAATAATGGAGCTAATGATTCTTAAGATTTGAGAATATTTGCCTAGGTATATACAGTGTAATTTTCCGAGGCACCCCCAGTTCTGCCCCTCCCTAGTTCCGCGCCTGGGTAACTCCCACTCTATTTTCCTGCTGCATCTTGTAAGTTAATTTTTGAGTCCTTTGTACTCCCTTTATCCCAATTGATTGTACCCGATGCCATTATGGTTCCTAAGATGAGAATTAAAAACATCAGTTGTTTTGCATTAATGGGTGGAACATCTGGGGCACAAGTTTTTCCTAAATTGTTAAGAATAGAAAGAGAGAAATTAACTTGAGGAAAATGACCCAAGATACCTGGCATTACATATTACGTTGTAAAGTTTCCTTGAGAGTATAAATTATTTCATGGCCAAACAATGAAAAAGTGGATATTCCATCTGTTACAATTCAGTCAAATTTATTTGGTTCTCGTCACTGTAAATTTATTTTGTTTTTAGTTCACTTGGCAACTAGCTGATTGGCAACACATAGCACTAGATATCATGTACTTGCACAAACAATACTTTGAATCTTTGTCATGAAAATCAAAATTCTATTTTTCTATGGTTTAATTTTTCTTTTCAGCCAAACAAATATCTCAACACCCTTCTGGTGCCAAAAAATGGCCAAATACATGTGGATATAGAACGCCTGGCTTCTCAGGGAATTTTCAATGTGGTATGTTCCTGTTTCATGGTTATTAGAAATGCTTCTTAGTTACTCAATAATGCACTTGCATCAGTTTCTTTTCTTCATGGGCTTTCTCTTTGTAATTTCAAAAACTAAGTTCTCATTTGAAATTTGCAAACAGTCGGCATCATGGAATGTAGTTAGACCACATAAGTGATTGGTTTGCTGGTGACCCTCTTCAATTTAGGTGACAAATTGAGTTCTTGTAGGTCACTGTGGATTCCATCCATGATCCAAAAATGGGAGTGCTTTTCGATCCTAAATCATTGATTCAAGCGCTTTCTAATTTGTTGACGGACACGTGAGCCTGAATGCTATTGTGGCTCGTTAAACCTTAATTTATCAGAAATTGAGAAGCTGGTGGCACAGTAGTGTTTTGAAGAATCTCCATTTTTTGCGTAACTTGCAAGGGTATGATTCAGCTCTGCAGGAATGAATTCCCTAATATGAAGTCTGGTAATGTTGTTTCATTCATCCATCTATTGATTTTCAGAATAATTTTAATGCTGATATGGCAGGATTGAAGAGAAACAGGCTCTTCCGAGACACTTGGTAGATAACAATTCAAGCAGTTCTGCATTGATTTCAACTTCCTGAAGTCTGAAGGATGATGGTAAGGCTTGCATAGTTTCAGAAGCTGTAGAATATGACGTAGGAATTTCTTTGATTTTATTCAGCTCTAATGGGAATAGGCATCGCTCACAATTGAGCTGAAACACATGTGATGTTTCAAATTTTATATGAATTTGGACTTGTACATATTGAAATTTGTGCCAACCACAACTAGTTCAGGATTGGGGCATAGTTGTTGAACATAATGAAATTTTGTGCATATCAAGGGCCTTATTTTAAATGAAAATGTTCACTCTTTATGAGTAGCGTATGATGTGTGTCTTTATGTTCGAGTGCTCCTGGTTTCTTCTTCCCCGCTCTCCCTTTGGTACGATTTTGCGCATTTCCATATGAGACCAAGTGATATCCTTAAATTTGCAATCATCAGAACTGAAAACCATTAAACTACTAACATGCATTAGTAGTTACTTGATTCTCTTCTGGAGAGCTCATATAAGTTGGGTAACTATCTGAGGTGTTACCAAGTTCTAGGTGATAAATAATTTTGAAATTTGACTAACTAACCAGATAGACTATAGGATATGGTACCAAGGTTGTGGATGCCCTATTTCTTTGATTCCACAATCAACTGTCTCACTGTCTTTCCTCCATTTACCATCCCGTCCGTAGTTCCTGGCTAATATGCCTCTGATTTTGTTCATGTAAAAACTGCATATAGAAGCAACAGGGCCTTTGGTTTTGATAATGGTCTGGTGGAAAACGAAAAAGCTAAATTTATATTACAAAATCTTGAGTTGGTTACTTCCTAAGACTTTGTGGTGAAAGTTGGGGATATACTAAGTACTACTATTAGGTTGTATTGTTCGACATTTATATGTTTATGCTTCACTGACTATCAACACCTCAACAATTTGAATTTTTGCATTATTGCTCTTTCCATATCTTTCATTCTCCAGAATAATGATAAAAAGTTCTGTAACAAAACTAGTTCCCATATTTCTTGATTTGTTTACTAAAGAAAATAACGTAATCTCATAAAACAAATATGACATGCCATTCATGAAAATGTTTTCTTTCCTGTTGAGTAAAGGGCAAACTGCTGTGATGGCCTTTCTCTTTCTCTTTTTCTCTCTTTTTTTCGTTCTTTCTTCTTTTGGTTCCTTTTCCTAATACATTTAAGGTCAAAACAGAAGTGATTGTTACTTACAAATAGGACAACATAGTGATCAAGTCCTCCATCCCATGCCAATAAAGGAGCTTCTTTAGTGCCTATAGTTCCAAAACTATGTTCGAAAATTATGGAACGAAAACTTGTGAGATAAATGCAAATGAAAGGTTTATTGTAAGATATCATTTGAGGACATCAAACAACGTGCCTGATCCACCTTTATTATAACAATCAGTCTATCATACGTAACTTGCCGGGCTTTCCGAAGAATTCAATCATCAAGTAAAAATGATAAAAAATTTGAGTTACCTTAATATAACCACAGCGTTAGTACTATAAATACCATAGTCACTCTAAGCATTTCATCCGCAACATTCAAATAGAGACATATTAGATTCAACACAAAAATTCAGCTAGTGAAAGATGGCTTTAATATCCAGTTGGAAGCTAAGCTTGCTTTTGTAGCTCTACTAGTGTTAGGAATGTGGGCTTCTCAAACCACATCTCGTGACTTGAACGAAGCATCAATGGTCCAGAAACACGATCACTGGATGGCTCGCTTTGGACGTGTGTACAGAGATGATGCAGAGAAAGCAAAGAGGTTCAAAATATTCAAGGACAATTTTGAATACATTGAGTCAGTCAATAAGGCTGGAATTAGGCCTTATAAGTTGGGCATCAACGAATTTGTAGATTTGACAAATGAGGAATTTAAAGCGACTCACAATGGATACAAAATGTCTTCTCATCAAAAGTCATCAAAAACCATATCATTCAAGTATGAAAATGTGACTGCTCCCGCTACCATGGATTGGAGAAAGAAGGGTGCCGTTACTGGAGTTAAGGACCAAGGGCAGTGTGGTAAGTCAAGTTATTTGGTCATGCTAGTAATAGTATTTTCTTTAATGAATATGCTACAGAAGAAAATCTTATTAAACTGATAATGTAGGCTGTTGTTGAGCATTTTCTGTTGTTGCTGCTACTGAGGGATCAACAAGATCAAAATAGGTAAGTTAATATCTTTGTCTGAGCAAATGTAACGACTCAACCGGTCGTTTTGAGTATTACAACCCTATTTCCCCATTTACTGCTCAATTTTTACTTTACAGTTATTATATGACTTGCCGGGGTAATTGGTTCGGGTCCGGTGAGGTCTTGGAATGAATGAGAGCACTTAGTTCCAAAGTTTAAAACTTAAGTTGAAAATGTTGGTTGGATGTCGACCTATGTGTAAATGACCGCGGAATAAAATTTTGATGATTCCAATAGCTCTGTATGATGATTTTGGACTTAGGAGCGTGTCCGGAAAATTATTTAAAAGTCCGTAGTTGAATTAGGCTTGAAATGGCTAAAATAGAAATTTAAGTTTGGAAGTTTGACCGGGGAGTTGACTTTTTGATATCGGAGTCGGAATCCAATTCTGAAAATTTTTATAGCTCTGTTATGTCATTTATGACTTGTGTGCAAAATTTGAGGTCAATCGGACTTGATTTGATAGGTTTCGGCATCGAATGTAGAAGTTGGAATTCGTTAGTTTTCGTTAAGCTTGAATTGGGTGTGATTTGTGATTTTAGCATTGTTTGATGTGATTTGAGGGTTCAACTAAGTTCGTATGAGGTTTTAGGACTTGTTGGTATATTTGGTTGAGGTTCCGGGGGCCTCATGTGGGGTTTCGGATGGTTAACATATCGAAATTTAGACTTAAATAGCTGCTAGAATTTTTCTGATGCATGTACCTAGTTTCCTTATACGCGATCGCATTAACTTATCCGCGATCGCGTAGGCTTGTTTGAGGCAGTGATGATTTGGTTCTTTGCGATCGCGTGAAGAGGGCTGCGACCGCGTAGCTGTGGGAGTTTGTGATTCACGAACGCGTGAAGAAGGTCGTGTTCGCGTAGAATAAGTGGAGGTCACGCGTTTGTGCTTCGCGATCGTGTGGGCGAGTCCGCGATCGCGTAGGCCTGTGAGGTTGAGTTTCGCGATCGCGTGGACAGGTCCGCGATCGCGTAAGGTTAATGTGGGCAGTGGGAGAATTGTGCTTCGCGATCGCGTGGACAAGTCCGCGATCGCGTAGAGCAAATGACTGGACAGAAACTTTAAGTTCCATTTTCCATTTTTGACGAATTGGAGCTCGGAAAGAGGCGATTTTTGGGAGATTTTCAATGAAAACAACGGGGTAAGTGTTCTTAACTCAATATTGGTTAAATTACCCAAATCCATGGTTGTTTTTAACATTTAATGAGTGAATTAAGTTGGAAAATTTAGAAAACCCTCTTGGTTTAATTTAAAGGTTTGAGGGTCGAGATGATGTCCGAATTTGGTAAAATTTATATAGTTGGACTCGTGATTGAAAGGGCGGTCCGAGACGTGGCCCCCACGGGCGATTTTTGGGTGAAATTTTGAATTTTGTTGAAAAATTAGTATTTTCATATGGAATTAATTCCTATAATTTGTATTGACTGAATCGAATGATTTGAGACTAGATTCGAGGCGTTCAGATGTCAATTTGCGAGGTAAGGGCATAACAGAGTAAGAAATTACACAGTTTGAGGTAAGTAACACTTCTAAACTTGATTCTTAGGGTATGAATCCCCAAATTTGGTGTTATATAAATTGTTTAGAAGTGACGCACATGATATGTGACGAGCGTTTGGACGTGCACCATAGAAATTGTGACTTGAATAAATCATGTGAAGTTGTAAAATTAAAGAATCATGTTATTATTTGTATATTTTTCACGTGTTAGGAAATTGAGCTGAGACTCGTATTAAAGATCATGATTAGGCTACGTGCCGATATTTTGGGACCCATAGGATCTTGTTGCTGTTGGATTTAATTGTTTTTAAAAGAAAATATATATTTCATACTCAGTCATGTTCATCCATTGTGAGGGTATTTATGGGATCGGGAACGGGGCTACTCGCTTGCAGCAGGCCTTATAGTCTTTATCATTATATGGATAGGGGCTGCCCGCCTGTAGGAGGCCATATCGACTTTATATCACGCTTGGGCTGAAGGAGCCCCTTCGGAGTCTGCACCCCCCATAGTGAGCGTAGATGATTTATATATGGGATGGACTTCCCAGGGCATGGACTTGCCTTACTTATTTATATTTATAATGAATTTCCCAGGACATGGATCTTATCCGAATCATTTACATTTGGGGATAAATTACCCCAAGGTTGGATTGGCCTTATACGGTACTGAATGACTGACTGTCAGTCAATGTATATATATGCGGGATGGAATATCCCTGGGCTGGATTGGCCATAAACAATATCGAGTGACCGAATTATTTGTGATCGTGAGTACACAAGGTTCTCCAATGAGATGTCATATCCATGATATCATGCAATATTGATCTATCTTACTTGTACTGAGTTGTACTGTCGAACTTGAAAGCATGCCTACATTTCTGTACCGTTATTTATATACTGGACTGTACCTACTGAGCTCGTCACTACTTTCAGCCCAAAGGTTAGTCTTGTTTCTTATTGAGTTGGTTGTACTCATACTACACTCTGCATCTTGTGTGCAGATTCAGGTGATTTCGGACACGTCGACTGCTAGTTTTCCAGAGTGCTATCAATTGGAGACTATCAAGGTAGCTGCCTGGCATCCGCTGACCTTGACTCTCTTTCTTTCAGTTATTGTACTGTTCTATACTTTCAGACAGTGTTTTTATCTGTAAGGCTTTGTATTCATTTAGATGCTCATGTACTCAGTAACACGGGGTTTTGGGAGTATTTTATATCTGTAATGGTGAGGTTTTCTATTGAATTCAGTATTATATTTTCAAACTTAAAAGATATAGTATTTTATTGAGGTTGTCGGCTTGCCTAGTATTGATATAGGTGCCATCACGACAAGTGAGATTTTGGGTCGTGACAAGTTGGTATCAAAGCCTAGGTTATATAGGTCTCACGAGTCATGAGCGTGTTTAATAGTCTTGAGGATCGGTACGGAGATATTTGTACTTATCTTCGAGAGACTGCCAAACCCTTAGGAAAAAAAAATTCACTTTTTTTGTATTCTGTCGTGCGAAATTGTTGATTTCGGATACTAAATTTCTTTTATTCTATTCTTTCACAGATGGTGAGGACACGTACTACCTAATTGGACGGTCAGCCACCAGTTAGGGCCGTGAGAGGCCGGGGCTGAGGTAGAGGTCGAGGTGTAGCTCGTACAGCAGTTGGAGCACCACTACCAGTTTCTCCAGCTCAGGAGTAGATTCCAGACATAGCTGAGCCGACATGACCAGCTCAGGTACCAGCTGTGCCCATTGTGATTCCAGGCCTTCAGGAGGCTTTGGCATAGATATTGATAGTTTGCATTGGCCTTGCTCAGGTGCTTTCGTTTCAGGCTGCATCTGCCACTTCTCAGGCCGGTGGAGGTACTCATACCCCTATAGCCCGTACTCTAGAGCAGGTAGTGCAGGGACTTCAGATACCGGGGGCACCACCATTCCAGCCGGTTGCAGCTGCTCAGGCCCCGGTAGTTCCCGTTATGACTGATGATGAGTAGAGGAGACTTCAGAGATTTGGGAGTCTTCGACCTCCACCATTTAGCGGTTCTGAGTCAGAGGATGCTCAGGGTTTTCTGGATAAATGCCAGCGGATGCTTCGGACAGCGGGTATTCTGGAGACTAGTGGGGTCTCGTTCACTACTTTTCAATTTTCTGGAGCTGCTTTCCGATGGTGGGAGACTTATGAGAGGAGCAGACCAGTTGGTACAACACCACTTTCATGTCATGAGTTCTCCGTATTATTTCTGGAGAAGTTTGTGCCACAGACCCGCAGAGAGGAACTACGTAGGCAGTTCGAGTATTTATGTCAGGAGGACATGTCCGTGACTCAGTATGAGATGCGGTTTTCAGAGTTGGCTCGTTTGGTTGGTTCAGACTGAGAGAGAGAGAGTATCAGGAGGTTCATTAATGGCCTCAACTAGCAGTTCCGTTTTGTTATGATTTTGGGGAATGTATAACAGGTGCTAGATTCGATGAGGTGTTTGACAGTGCTCGACGGCTAGAGATGGTCCGTACTCAGGAGCATGAGGAGAGGGAGGCCAAGAGGTCTCGTGGTTCGGGTAATTCAAACGGTGTTCCTTCTGGGGGACAGCCCTATCACATTAGGGGTCGTCCTTATAGGCCCGCTCAGATGGCTCGTTCAGCCCATTGTGGCACATCAGCTAGCCATGGTTCATATAGTGCTCGACTCAGTCTTCTCTTGGTGCACTTCCAGCTCAGAGTTCATCTCTTGCACTATCAGTTCAGGGTTCATCTGTACCAGGTTCTTCTGGTCCTCGAGGTCCACCTCAGAACTCGCCACCATTTTTCGAGCGGGATTGCTATGAGTGTGGAGAGCTGGGTCATATGAGGAAATATTTTCCCCGCTTTTTGTGAGGTCCAGTTTAGCAAATGAGTCAGGCTACGACTTCTGCACCAGTTGCTCCACCACCTGCCCAGCCAGCTCGGGGTGGGGCTTAGTCAGCTAGGGGTTGCCTAAGAGGGGGAGGCCAATCAGGTGATGGTCAGGCCTGATTATATGCTTTTCCTTCCAGGCCAGATGTTGTTGCTTCAGATGCAGTGATCACAGTTAGTCTCAGTGTGCCACAAAGAAGCTTCTATATTATGTGACCCTAGTTCCACATATTCGTATGTTTCATCATGTTTTGTTCATTATCTCGATATTCCCGTGAGTCCTTAGTTTCACATGTTCGTGTATCTACGCAGGTGGACGATACCATTATTATGGACCATGTATATCGGTCATGTGTGGTAACTATTCGAGGACTGGAGACCAGAGTTGATCTTTTATTGCTTAGTATGGTCGATTTCGATGTTATCTTGGGTATGGATTGGTTGTCTTCATGTCATGCTATTTTGGACTATCATGCAAAAATGGTAACGTTGGTGATACTGTGATTGCCGAAGGTCGAGTGGAGAGGTTCTCCAAATTATGTTCCCAGCAGGGTAATTTCTTACTTGAAGGCTCAACATATAGTTGGGAAGGGGTGTTTGTCATATTTGGCCTTTGTGAGAGATGTTGATGCAGACACTCCTACTATTGATTCTGTACCGGTAGTGCAGGATTTTCTGGATGTATTCCCTGCAGAGCTACCCGGTATGCCACCCGACATGGATATTGATTTCGGTATTGACTTGGTGTCGGGCACTCAGCCCATTTCTATCCCTTCGTATCATATGACACCAGCTGAATTGAAAGAATTGAAAGAATTGAAAGAGCAACTTCAAGAACTCCTTCATAAGGGGTTATTAGGCCTAGTGTGTCACCTTGGGGTGCACCAGTTCTGTTTATGAAAAATAAAGATGGTACTATGCGGATGTTCATCGACTACATGCAGTTGAACAAAGTTACAATCAAGAATAAGTATCCTTTGCCGCGTATTGATGATTTATTTGACCAACTTCAGGGAGCGAGGGTATTCTCAAAAATTGATTTGAGGTCTAGGTATCACCAGTTAAAAATTTGGGATTCGGATATTCTAAAGATGATATTCAGGACACGTTATGGTCACTATGAATTTCTCGTGATGTCTTTTGGGCTGACCAACGCCCCAGCAACATTTATGCACTTGGTAAATAGTGTATTCCAGCCGTATCTTGATTTGTTTGTTGAGGTATTTATTGATGATATCCTAGTGTACTCACGTAGCCAGGAGGAACACACACAATATTTGAGTATTGTACTACCGAGACTGAGGGAGGAGAACCTTTATGCCAAATTCTCCAAGTGTGAGTTCTGGCTTAGTTCGGTAGCATTCTTGGGACATATAGTGTCCAGTGAAGGAATTAAGGTGGATCCGAAGAAAATAGAGGCAGTTCAGAGTTGGCACAGGGCATCTTCAGCTACTGAGATTCAGAGTTTTCTTTATTATCTTCACTTTGTGGAGGGCTTCTCATCTATTGCATCTCCCTTGACTAAATTGACCCAAAAGGGTGCTCCATTCAGGTGGTCGGATGAGTATGAAGAGAGCTTTCAGAAGCTCAAGACTGCCTTGACCACAACCCTAGTTCTAGTTTTACTTTCAGCTTCAAGTTCTTATACAGTGTATTGTGATGCTTATCAGATTGGTATTGGGTGTGTCTTAATGCAGGAGGGTAGAGTGATTGCTTATGCTTCGTTCCAGTTGAAGCCACATGAAAAGAACTACCCTGTCCATGATTTAGAATTGGCAGCCATTGTTCATGCATTGAAAATTTGGAGGCACTATCTCTATGGTGTGTCTTGTGAGGTATTTACAGATCATCGGAGTCTTCAGCACTTATTCAAACAGAAGGATCTAAATTTGAGGCAGCGGAGATGGTTGGAGCTGCTAAAGGACTATGATATCACTATTCTGTATCATCCCGAGAAGGCCAATGTGGTGGCCGATATCTTGAGTAGGAAGGCGGTAAGTATGGGCAGCCTTGCATTCATTCCTATTGGTGAAAGGCCTTTTGCGGTTGATGTTCAGACCTTGGCTAATCAGTTCGTAAGATTAGATATTTTAGAGCCTAGTCGGGTTCTAGCCTGTGTGATTTCACGGTCTTCCTTATATGACCGCATCAGAGAGCGTCAGTATGATGATCCCCATTTGCTTGTCTTGAAGGACACAGTTGAGCACAGTGATTCCAAAGATGTTACTATTGAAGATGATGGGATGTTGAGGATGCAAGGTCGTATTTGTGTGCCAAATGTAGACGGGCTGCATGAATTGATTCTTGAAGAAGCCCACAGTTCGCGGAATTCCATTCATCCGGGTACCGCAAAGATGTATCAGGACTTGAGACAACACTATTGGTGGAGAAAAATGAAGAAAGATATAGTTGGGTTTATAGCTTGGTGTTTAAATTGTCAACAGGTGAAATACGAGTATCAGAGACCAGGCGGATTGCTTCAGAAACTTGAAATTCCAGAATGGAAGTGGGAACGTATTATCATGGACTTCGTAGTTGGGCTCCCACGGACTTTGAGGAAGTTTGATGCTGTTTGGGTGATTGTAGATCGGTTGACCAAGTCCGCGCATTTTATTCTAGTCGGTACTACTTCTTCTTCAGAGTGGTTGGCTGGGATTTATATCCGTGAGATTGTTCGCCTTCACGGTGTGCCAGTGTCCATCATTTCTGATCTGGGCACTCGGTTTACATCACAGTTTTGGAGGGCAGTACAACGAGAGTTAGGCACACAGGTACAATTGAGTACAATATTTCACCCTCAGACGGACGGACAGTCGGAGCACACTATTCAGATATTGGAAGATATTCTACGTGCTTGTGTTATAGATTTTGGGGGTTCTTGGGATCAGTTTTTGTCACTGGCAGAGTTTGCCTATAATAACAGCTACCAATTGAGCATTCAGATGGCTCCGTATGAGGCTTTATATGGGTGACGATGTCGGTCTCCGGTGGGTTGGTTTGAGCCGAGTGAGGCTAGGCTATTGGGTACTGATTTGGTTCAGAATGCTTTGGAGAAGGTTAAATTGATTCAGGATCGTCTTCACACGGCACAGTCTAGACATAAGAGTTTTGCCGACCTCAAGGTTCGTGATGTTGCTTACATGGTAGGAGAGAAGGTACTACTCCGAGTTTCTCCTATGAATGGTGTTATGAGATTTGGGAATAAGGGAAAGTTGAGTCCCAGGTATATTGGGCCTTTTGAAATACTTAAGAAGATTAGAGAGGTGGCTTATGAACTTGCATTGCCGCCTAATCTATCGGGTGTTCATCCAGTATTTCATGTATCAATACTCCGAAAGTATGTCGTAGATGAGTCTCATGTTTTGGATTTCAGCACAGTGTTGTTGGATGGTAATTTGACTTATGATGTGGAGCCGGTGGCCATTGTAGACCTGCAGGTTCAAAAGTTGAGATCAAAGAACATAGATTCAGTGAAAGTATAGTGGAGAGGCCAACCAGTCGGAGAAGCTACTTGGGAGACTAAGCGGGAGATGCAGAGCAAATATCCATACCTATTTGAGGCTCAATGTATAATTCTAAACCCGTTCGAGGACGAACGTTTGTTTAAGATGGGGAGAATGTAATCACCCGGCCGGTCATTTTGAGTATTACAGCCTAATTTCCTCATTTACTCCTCAATTTGTACTTTACAGTTGTTATATGACTTGCTGGGGTAATTGGTTCGGGTCTAGTAAGGTCTTGGAATGAATGAGAACACTTAGTTCCAAAGTTTAAAACTTAAGTTGAAAAGGTTGGCTGGATGCCGACCTATGTGTAAATGACCCCGAAATAAAGTTTTGATAATTTCAATAGCTCCGTATGGTATTTTAGACTTAGGAGTGCGTCCATAAAATTATTTGGAAGTCCGTAGTTGAATTGGGCTTGAAATAACTAAAATAAAAATTTAAGTTTGCAAGTTTGACCGGGAGTTGACTTTTTGATATCGAAGTCAGAATCCAGTTTTGAAAATTTTAATAGCTCCCTTATGTCATTTATGACTTGTGTGCAAAATTTGAAGTCAATCAGACTTGATTTGATAGGTTTCGACATTGAATGTAGAAGTTAGAATTCGTTAGTTTACGTTAAGCTTGAATTGGGGTGTGATTTGTGATTTTAGCATTGTTTGATGTGATTTGAGATTTCGACTAAGTTCGTATGATGTTTTAGGACTTGCTGGTGTATTTGGTTGATGTCTCGGGGGCCTCGGGTGAGTTTCGGATGGTTAACAAATCGAAATTTGGACTTAAACAATTGCTGTAATACTTCTGATGCCTGTACCTGGTTTCCATATACGCGATCACATTAACTTGTCCGCGATCGCGTAGACTTGTTTGAGGCAGTAATGATTTGGTTCTTCGCGATCGCGTGAAGAGGATTGCGATCGCGTAGCTGTGGGAGTTTGTGATTCGCGAACATGTGAAGAAAGTCGCGTTCGCGTAGAGTAAGTGGAGCAGAAGTGGAGGTCACGTGTTTGTACTTCGCGATCGCGTGGGCGAGTCCGCGATCGCGTAGGCCTGTGAGGTTGAGCTTCGCGATCGCGTGGACAAGTCCGCGATTGTGTAAGGTTAATGTGGGCAGTGGGAGAATTGTGCTTCTCGATCGCATGGACAAGTCTGCGATCGCGTAGAGCAAATGACTGGACATAAACGTTAAGTTCTAAAAGACGAATTGGAGCTCGGAAAGAGGCGATTTTTGGTGAGATTTTCAAGGAAAACAACGGGATAAGTATTTTTAACTCAATATTGGTCAAATTATCCGAATCCATAGATATTTTTAATATTTAATGGGTGAATTAAGTTGGACAATTTAGAAAACCCTCTTAGTTTAATTTGAAGATTTGAGGGTCGAGATGATATCAGAATTTGGTAAAATTTGTATGGTTGGACTCGTGATTGAAAGGGTATTCATATTTTGTAACTTTTGTCGGGTTCCGAGACGTGGGCCTCACGAGCAATTTTTGGGTGAAATTTCGGATTTTGTTGGAAAATTAGTATTTTCATATGGAATTAATTCCTATAATTTGTATTGACTTAATCGAATTATTTGTGACTAGATTCGAGGTGTTCGGAGGCTAATTCGCGAGACAAGGGGATAACGGAGTAAGAAATTACACGATTTGAGGTAAGTAACACTTCTAAACTTGATTTTGATGTATGAATCCCCAAATTTGGAATTATATAAATTAGAGGTGACACACATGATAGGTGACGAGCGTGTCGACGTACACCATAGAAATTGTGACTTGAATAAATCCTGTGAAGTTGTAAAATTAAAGAATTATGCTTCACGTGTTAGGAAATTGACCTGAGACTCATATTAAAGATCATGATTAGGCTACGTGCCGATATTTTGGGGGGACCCACAGGGTCTTGTTGCTATTGAATTTAATTGTTGTAAAAAGAAAATGTATATTTCATACTCAGTTATGTTCATCCATTGTGAGGATATTTATGGGATCGGAGCTGCCCGCCTGCAGTAGGCCATATTGGCTTTATATATATATATTATTATTATATAGAACAGGGCTACTCTCCTGCAGCAGGCCTTATAGTTTTTATCATTATATGGATCGGGGTTGCCCGCCTGCAGGAGGCCATATCGACTTTATATCACGCTTGGGCTGAAGGAGCCCCTCCGGAGTCTGCACCCCCCACAGTGAGCGTAGATGATTTATATATGGGATGGACTTCCCAGGGCATGGACTTGCCTTACTTATTTATATTTATGATGAATTTCCCAGGACATGGATCTTGTCCGAATCATTTACATTTGGGGATAAATTACCCCAAGGCTGGATTGGCCTTATACGATACTGAGTGACTGACTGTCAGTCAATGTATATATATACGGGATGGAATATCCCTGGGCTGGATTGGCCATAAACAGTACCGAGTGACCGAATGATTTGTGATTGTGAGTACATGAGGTTTTCCACTGAGATGTCATATCCCTCATATCATACAGTATTGATCTACTTACTTGTACTGAGTTGTACTGTCGAACTTGAAAGCATGCCTACATTTCTGTACCATTATTTATATACTGGACTGTACCTGTTGAGCTCGTCACTACTTTCAGCCCAAAGGTTAGTCTTGTTTCTTATTGAGTTGGTTGTACTCATACTACACTCTGCACCTCGTGTGCAGATCCAGGTGCTTTCGGACATGGTGTCTGCTAGTTTTACAGAGTGCTATCAATTGGAGACTATCAAGGTAGCTGTCTGGCGTCCGTTGACCTTGACTCTCTTTCTTTCAGTTATTGTACTGTTCTATACTTTCAGACAGTGTATTTATTTGTCAGGCTTTGTATTCATTTAGATGCTTATGTACTCAGTGACACGGTATTTTGGGAGTGTTTTGTATATGTAATGGTGAGGTTTTCTATTGAATTCAATATTATATTTTCAAACTTAAAAAATATAGTATTTTATTGGGGTTGTCGGCTTGTCTAGTGTTAAGATAGGCGTCATCACGATATGTGAGAATTTGGGTCGTGACAGAACTCGTGGATTGCGACACAAGTTCTGATATGGGATGTGAGGGAGGTCTTATGGATGATGCTTTTGCGTTCATAATCAAGAACCATGGGCTTACTACAGTATCAGGTTATCCATACGAGGGAACTGATAGAACTTGCAAAACTGGAAAGGAATCCAACCATGCTGTTAAGATTACTGGTTATGAAGATGTCCGAGCTGACAGTGAATCTGCTCTGTTGAGTTCTGTTGCTAACCAATCCGTATCCGTTGCCATTGATGCTAGTGGATCAGATTTTCAATTCTATTCTAGCGGTGTTTTTACCGAAGAATGTGGAACTGAATTAGATCATGGTGTTACAACAATCGGATATGGGAAAACTAGTGATGGAACAAAGTATTGGTTAGTGAAGAACTCGTGGGGACTAGTTGGGGAGAGAACGACTACATTAGAATGCAAAGAGGCATTAATACTGCAGAAGGAATTTGTGGAATTGCTATGCAAGCTTCTTATCCAACTGCTTAAATAGCTGAGAAGCTTTGGTGCATGGGAATTTGTTGTTAATTCTTCTTTAAACACTATTGTTTTTCACCTTGTTCATATTTTATGTGTTGTGTCTACTGTGTATATATGCTACAAAGTATGTACATAAGTGTTAAACAAAACTTTCTATGTGAAAAGATTGGTAATGCGAGTGAATGATAGAAAAAATGCTTCCCTTATTTAAGACTTAGATTCCATAAACACGAGATTACTATATATATTGTCTTAGATTTCACTATTCAATCTTTGATTCTTAGGTTTCTCTGTCTTAGATTTCACAAGTTCTTCCAACTCGTTTCTATCAACACTTGGCCCAAAATAAGTAATTTTTGTATGGACCCAAAAACCAACTAGCAATAAGTAATGTTGGAGAAACATTAGAGGAGAGAACAGTTTGTTTTTGAGAGAACTCTAATTCCCAACTCGTTTGCCTCAAAATGACAAGCACAACGAGGTATATATAATTGTCAAGAGAGACTTCTACACTCATTTGTAGGCTCTAGTTAATTGAATTTGTAATTATGGCCAATATTTTGGCTAATGGAGTCCATCTCACATAAGCATAAGCATCTTTGCAAAGTGTAGACTTTGTTGGCAATATTCTTTGGGACCCAAAAATATTGCATTGTGTGGTGGACATTATTTGCACAAGTTATATCTCTTCTTTTACACCTAAGAGGCCAAGATTTTTTTGCCTATAAAAGGGAAGGCCATTAGTTCATTTTATACACACCAATAAGACTTGAGTCTTCATTTCTTGTTTCTTCCTTTTCTCCTTTATTAAGAGTATTTTGTATGAGAGTTAGTATTGAAAAACACTTGTGTGAACTCTTTATTTGGAGTGATCTTGTGAGGTTATTCTCTTAGGGTATTTGGGATTAATTAGAGTGTTTACTCTAATTTTGTACTCTCTTTTGTACTCTTATTAGTATAGTAAAATTGCTCCTCTCCGCTTGTGGATGTAGGTCACTTTGACCGAACCATGTTAAATTTATGTCTTCTTTATATGCTTTAATTACCGTTGTTATCAACTTGCATTGTCTTTGTTATTGTCATTATAACATTGTTTGACTAAATTTCGTACTACCCGGGTTCCCGATCCTAACAAATTGGTATCAGAGCCGGATCTAACCGGGTTTGTTTCAGTAGCCAATATAACTTTATCAAAGACTTATGTTGAGAAATTTGACCGAAGTGCAAACTTTGGAATGTTGTAATTAAAGATGGAAGCTATCCTAATTCAGGATGGCTTAGACTTGGCTTTGCAAGGAAAGGAGAAGAAGTCGGATAAAATGACGGACGATGAGTTTGCCGTCATAGATAAAAAGGCAAAATCAGGTATCATCTTAAATCTCTCAAATGAGGTTTTACGTGAAGTTTCTGTAGAAACCACAGCCAAAGGCATGTGGAAAATATTAAAACCTTATATATGAAGAGGACGGTGGAAAATAACTTTACCTGAAGCAGAAGCTTTATACAATTCGTATGGGCGAAGGTACCTCTATTCTCTCTCATCTTTTTGATTCCATTCTTATGGATTTGAGTAATATCGATGCTGAAATTAAAGATGAGGATCAAGCCGTGCTACTGCTTTGTTCTCTACTCCCATCTTTTAAGCATATAAGAGATACTATGCTTTATGCAAAGGATAATATCTCTTATAAGGATATTAAATCTATCTTAAAATCAAAAGAACAGATAGATAGTGATATTACTGGGGAAGCTAGTGAAACTCAAGCGGAAGTTGGCTTGTTTGTTAGGGGCAAATCCAACTCCATATCCAGATGCAATAATTTAGAGTGTCGCTATTGTCATAAGAAAGGTGACATTATCTCTGAATGCTATAAACTAAGGCTGTGCATGGATCAGATCAGATCAGATTTAGTACATTTCGGATTCTACAAAATGCAATCCGAATTAATATCAGATCGGATCAGATTTTAAAGTTTGGATCAGATCGGATTTTCGGATTTCGGATCGGATTATTATGCCTCAAAGTTGCAAACTCATATGTATATTTTCTTTGTAAAAGAGGCAATATAATAAAAAAAAATTTATGTTTCTGCAATTATGAGAGTACTATGGTGCCAATATAGCTAAATCTAGAAATTGTAAAGGTAATAACTTGGAGGAAGATGTAAAGAAAGTACTGACTATCCGAAATTAAAGTTTAATATTTACAAATGCCCTAATAATTTTGAATTTCGGATCAGATCAGATTATAATTATAACAATTCGAATTCGTTCCGAATATCCGAAATTTTAATAAACACAATCCGAAATTCGAAATTTGAAATCCAAAATTGAGCGGATCGGTTCGGATTTCGGATATCCGATCCAAATGAACATCCATACTATAAACTGAAAAATAAAGAAAAGCATAAAGAAAGAAAAAATGAGCACAAAAATACTGACACCGCCGAAGCTAGTGTAGCAACTGATGAGATTGAGGGAACTATATTTTTAGCAACTGAAACTAATTTGAGATTAGACAATGAGTGGATTTTAGATTCCGGTTGTTCATATCATATGTGTCCTAGCAGGATCTTGTTTTCTACATATGATTCAGTTGAAGGTGGAGTTATCTAACTGGGTAACAATGTTACTTGTAACGTTATTGGCAAAGGTACAATTCAGATCAGAATGCACGATGGTGTGGTGAGAACTCTCACCGATATTAGATATGTTCCTGAGTTGAAGAAAAATCTTATCTCTTTGGGCACTTTAGAATACCTTGGGTGCAAATTCACTGGTGAAGGTGGAGTTCTAAAAATTTTTCAAGGTGCTCTTGTGATCATGAAAGCACACAGATCTGGTTTGTTGTATACTTTATTGGGCTCCAGTGTTATAGGCCCTACTACAGTTTCGGTATCAGACAACTTTTCTAATTTTGATGGCATTAAATTTTGACATATGCCTATTGGGGCTTTTGCGGAGAAGGTGGAGCAAATTTACTATATCAGCTAAAATTAGGCCAAGGTGGAGATTTGTAATTATGGACAATATTTTGGTTAATAGAGTCCATCTCACATAAGCATAATCATCTTTGCAAAGTGTAGACGTTGTTGACGATATTCTTTGGGACCCAAAAATATTGCATTGTGTGGTGGACATCATTTGCACAAGTTGTATCTCTTCTTTTACACCTAAGATGCCAAGACTTTTTTGCCTATAAAAGGGAAGACCATTAGTTCATTTTATACATACCAACAAGACTTGAGTCTTCATTTCTTTTTTCTTTCTTTCCTCCTTTATTAAGAGTGTTTTGTATGAGAATTAGTGTTGGGAAGCACTTGTGTGAACCCTTTCTTTGGAGTGATCTTGTGAGGTTATTCTCTTAAGGTATTTGGGATTAATTAGAGTGTTTACTCTAATTTTGTACTTTCTTTTGTACTCTTATTGGTATAGTGAAATTGCTCCTCTCCGCTTGTGGATGTAGGTCACTTTGACCGAACCACGTTAAATTTGTGCTTTCTTTATATGCTTTAATTGCCATTGTTATCAACTTGCGTTGTCTTTGTTACTGTCATTATAACGTTGCTTGACTAAATTCTGCACTACTCGGGTTCCCGATCCTAACATAATTTTAGAAATGTTCTAAATATCTATCATGATAATGCTTAAGTTCAACTAGAAGAATCAATAGTCCTGCATTTGCAAGTTGGGATAACCACTCAGTCATAGACACAAACACAAAAAGAATGTCCAATCCAAATATTTCGCAACTAACTGGATAGTAGTGTCTGAATATATGCTTACATAATCTCTTTCTAGTTTTAAAATTTTCCCAACTTTCAAAGAATAAATCTATAGCTTCTCTTCTTTTTTTCTTTTCTTTAATAAAACGTCTCATGTACATTCTTCTTCTTCTTCTTCTTTTGTGGTAGTGATTGATCAACATCAATGTGAAGCTTATAAATTTAGATTTATATTGTCCCAAGACTGATGCCGAATCATAACAAAAGAATACAATCACTTGAATCTGGTCTACTAGCAGTTAAATATAAAAGGGAGCCGATGATCCCTTTATATCTTTGCGCTTCGTCAGCTTCCCATGTTCGTCGTCAAGTCTATTATTCGATATTTAGAACTACGAATAGTTTCAGTGACATCCATTGAAGTTTGACTTCGTAACATTTATCTCTCTTGTAATTGATTATTGCGCTTTTTAATTCGACATAATAGGAAAATCAAAAGTTATAAAGAGGATTTCTTCGGCAGATCAATTACAATTTACGCCAGACAACAAGCTATATTACCAAAGAATCAAAGGTTGAATATTCAGCCAGCTATATATGACAATCTCCGCAATCCATCTCTAGTAACTGGCAAGAAGCAAGAGCGAAAATCAGCAAGAAATTAAATTGATTGATGCATGTTTAGACGGTTAGTCTTTCACTCAATGTACTTGAAAATATTTGGAAAGAAATAATACTCCTTCTAACCAACCGAAACTATCGTTTATCTTATTTGAAAAAGACAAAAGGGAAAGGAGAAAAAATAATCTCATCTTAGCTTGCACCGGCTTAACAGGCGGAGGAAATTTGCAGAGACTCCATTTGCGCAAAATTTACGTATACGAACACTAGAAAGTGGGAAGTAATTTCTCCTTTTTATAACAAAACCACCAAAAGTTTCAAAAGGAACAAAAGCATAAAGAATTATGTAGAGCAGAAAGTAGAATATGAGTCTTTCTAATAAACTTGCCGTGGGCCAGTTAGCGTGGACTTGAAGTTGACAGAACCTTTGAACAACAGCATTTGCGTCCTATTAGCCAGGAAGACCAATATGCTACTCTAACAGAGTGCCGTTGGGCAAACGACGAAGACTTCTAGATTAAAGGACTGGCGCTAGGAAAATGCAAGTATGAGGCAGTTAAACATCTAATTAAATTTAGCATTAGTACCTTTTCTGCGTATCCTCATAAATAATACCTGGCTATGAAAATTATTTTGATCAGTATGGCTGTGGAAATTTTCGTTGACCTGGGTCGAAATAACAAGCCGTCACGTAAAAGCTAACAAACAAACTTTCGCGACGATAAATCATACAACAAAGAAATATAAATAAATATGTATAATATACTTTAATATGATTTGTTCAATTGACTTAAATCAATCTACTAATATAAAGAAAAAAAAACGTATATACGTGTATTTTGGGAATATGTAGAGAACATATATACGTGTTATCCTATTTTAGGAGCAATTATTGCACCATTATGTCAAGATTACGGGATATCAACTTTTGCTATACTTATTGTGTAATTAGTTTAGTTTTTCGATACTGTAATCGAAATTTCCTAGAAAAGCATAAGATTAGTGTGCAATCCAGAAATGAATAATCCGAAAAAAAGAATTACTCCGAAGATACATAACTTCAGATTTTCTATCAATAAATCCAAATGGTCATAAATCAAAACTACTTTTCCAAGACGGAATTGTTTTAATTTCCAGTTGTTAACTAAAAAGGAGGTTATATTACTGGCAGTCTAGAATAGTACATTGGGATATAATTTCTCATCTACGCGTCTCTATATAAACGCTCTGCTACCAAAGACATTGAATGCAAGCCTTAAACATTTACTTACAACAATATTCTTTGTGATCAAACCATATTTCTCCCTCTGTTATACTTAACCATGGCTATGAAAATCAATTTGATCAGTGTTCTAATATTGTTCTTTGTAGTTGGCATGTACAAATCTCATGCAACTGCTCGAAACCTGCAGCCAGCTGAATTGTCTGTGTCTGAGAGACACGAGCTGTGGATGGCACGTCATGGACGAGTTTACAAGGATGAAGCAGAAAAAGGAAAACGACTCATGATATTTAAAGAAAACATGCAATTCATTGAGTCAGTCAATAGGGCAGGAAATCTGTCTTATAAGTTAGGCATCAATGAATTTGCTGATATTACTTCAGAAGAGTTTTTTGCCAGGTATACTGGATTAAACATGCCTTCACACCTTCCATCTTCTCCAATATCGTCGACGGAATTCAAGATTAATGATCTAACTGATGACATGCCGTCTAACTTGGATTGGAGAGAGAAAGGAGCTGTCACTGAAGTGAAGCAGCAAGGTCACTGTGGTAAGATACAACATCATATGATTTTAACGCACCATGTCCTTAGTGACGGATTTACACTAGATATATAGAAATTACTACGTACATCTAACTTGTTATATATATATATATATATATATATATATGTGCATGAGTGTGCATGCGTGTGGGAAAGATAAAATAGTTACTATACTACATATATAAAGATCAGAAACTCTAAATTCTGGATTCTTAGTACTGCATGTCCTTGCAAGCAGTTATTTATTACCCTTTCCTTTATAAGTATTTCTTTTTTTAATGTTGATGCACCTGTATATGTCTTGATATGATGCGTATAGGATGTTGCTGGGCATTCTCTGCAGTTGGAGCACTAGAAGGAGCATACCAAATTGCAACAGGCCAAAAGGTGGAACTTTCTGAGCAAGAACTTCTCGATTGCACCACCAATAACAATGGCTGCAACGGAGGATTTATGACCAATGCATTTGAGTTCATCATACAAAATGGTGGAATTTCCACTGAATCAGACTACCCTTATGAAACGCAACAAGACACATGCAGAAGCCAAGAGCTCACACCAGCAGTTAAAATAAGTAGCTATCAAGTTGTGCCTGAAAGTGAAACAGCATTATTGCAAGCCGTAACTCAACAACCAGTGTCAATTGGAATTTCTGCTAGCCAAGAGTTCCAATTCTACCAAGGAGGAACTTATCAAGGAAGTTGCGCAGATCGAATTAACCATGCTGTTACAGCGATAGGATATGGAAATGATGAACAAGGTCAAAATTATTGGTTATTGAAGAATTCATGGGGAACATCTTGGGGTGAGAATGGATTCATGAGAATTATAAGAGGTACTGGAGGTCACTGTGACATCACCAAGTTGTCTTCTTATCCAGTCATTTAATTTATCCTACGGAAGTATTCTATATTTCAGTTTCTAATTATATTTTGTAGTAAGAATTAAAAGAAAATATTGGTCGTGCATGCAAAACTGTTTTGCATGCATGCAGTATCCGGGTCTTTTGTATTGGAACTTTAATTTATGGAATTATACAAGTGTATTGATTTTATATTATATGAAGCACAAAATGTAATATTGTGGGGTTGTTGTTGACTAATCAACTATTTTAATTTTCTTAGTTGAAGCTGGAAGTTTAGAATTTTACGCAAGTATTAGCTCGGTTATATAGTCACTTATCCAAATTTAATAAGCAATTGACCAGAACTTCTCTATACATGAGTACTTTCCATTCAATTTTATCTTTTTAAAGAAAATTCCCTTCTCTGTCAATCAGAAACAATAGCTATCCAAGTAGAGGGGAAAGAGGTGTGTAGTCTTGCACTGTGTGTTGTGTATGTCTCAGGCGACGGCGGTCCCTCGGAAGAGTCTAAAGTAGAGAAACCTACAAATAAATAAAAGAATACCTGTCAAAAGTTTCACCTCGGTAAACCTTTGGAATAAAGATCGTCGGGCCGCCGACAACTCCCAGGGTTCACTAAAACAGGGGATACTCCACGAAAGACTATTGAGTGACCTGTCGAGCTGATCCGACACCAAGTGGGCCGCACCTCTGAGGACTCAATATGAAACAGAAAGGTATTCCTTTAAGCCCTAAAGTCGTCCGCTTTCTCATCGGTCGCATCATTTTGATAGAGGGGGATGAAGAAAGTAGACAAAACAGACTCGCATTTCTCATCGAACAAATACAGGAAAAGAATCATATTGAAAACGCTCCTAACCCAACCCCTTCCTTCGTAGAACCCGTGTATTTTAAGTGATCCGAACCTGCCCAGAGCGAGCCTCCCATAAAGGCAAGTGAAGTTGGTGAGCCGTATGATGGGCAATCACATTTAGGATTTAAGAATATCATGTTTCACACATATTAAAAAACATGCTATCTGAGAGGAGAATTAAGTACAAGTCTATAAAGATTTTACAATCAGTAATCTGTTGAAGAAAGTAAATGAAGATTCAAGAATTTTTGACATCTCAATTTTCTTAAAGCTAGATATTATTGGCCATATTCCAATATTTATATTTGTATACGGGTAAAATCGAGGATAGAGTTATCCCCGATTTTTCGTTGTGAAACGAGTAACGACGTTACTTGTTACTGGCTCGAGTAAGCCCGAAGATACCCACAGATTAGAACCAAGAACAGAGGAATGATATAACGGGTCTTGACGTATGTGGTTGTTATTGTTCCATTGCCACTTTTTCATCTCCTTGTGCCGAGGGTCTTTCGGAAACAGCCTCTCTACCCTCCGGGGCAGGGGTAGGGTCTGCGTACACACTACTTTCCCCAAACCCTACACGTGGGATTATACTGGATTGTTATTGTTGAGCACGGACGAACCCACTGGGAATCAAGCTCGAGTGAGGTGAAGAATCAAGGGTAAAGTAAAGGCAGTTGAAGGAGACAAACGAGAAGCCGAAATATCCGCCATCAGCCAGATATTGCGGCGCGGATCACGCTCAGTATTAGTTGCGGATCTTATTTTCATGGGAAAGAAGGAAGGAAAAGATTTTTACTTCATTTAGAATTATACTAGGGTTAAATCTCCTCTACTATATAAAGAAGAGGACCCCTTCATTTTTCGGACTGACTTTTTCACGCATAACAAGGAAATAAATTTTACTTTAGCTCTCCGCAATCGTTTTAAGCGTTCTTCAGTTAGTTACTCATTTATTCGGATTTGAGATCTATCTCAAGGGCTCAATCGAGACCGATCGTTGGCATTTAAGTTAAACGTAAGGCTTAATTACTGTGTCTTTGGCTCAGCATTATATCACATAGGGCTTCAACGCTAATCTAGCTTTTCTAACGCTCGGCTAAGTCTTGAACCTTCACACTGACCGTTCGCTTTCTGGTCCTTTTCTTTTAGTGCTTCGGCCTGAAGCGATAGTGTCACGCCCCAAACTCGGGGAGCGCGACCGGCGCTCAACCGAGAGAACCCGGCCGAGCAAGCCTGTTAGATTTCCTTCAACCCAAACTCATCCATGAATAAAGAGGATATGTACTCCATTAATCAAACACTGAAAAGATTCTATTAACAACTTACTTTTTTTTCATTCCCATTAGCAGCTTCATTCATAATTTCTAAAATATTACGAGTTTATAGAATTAACGAAAAACATGATTTCCAAATATTAACATTTCTAGTTCAATTTCCTACATCAACCACAACCTATCTACGGAGCCTCTAAGTACAATAGAAGAGTAATATGGAAATGCCGGCAACAAGGCCCCAACTATACCTCAAAATATAGTACATGAGAAACAAAAGATGCATGACCCCAAAATAAAGTGGGGCTCACCAAATCAGCTGAAAAGAGTGTACTGCTATCACTGATCAATGTCACCTGTTGTAGAACCACATGCATCCATTAAAGATGCAGCGCCCCCGACCACATTAAAAATGGCCCAAAAGATTGCTCCAATCTGCGGCCATTCTACGGTCCGTAGAGTGGTTCTGTGGTCGCGGAACGGGCCGCAGAAATGCCTACTTCTGCACAACATTTTTATTCAACTCCCCAGCGTACTGTTCAATCCAAAAAGTCCGAACCGCGTCTACTATATTTAACCTCTACGCCTACTTCGGCATCACAGAACCCGTTTTTTAGGAAAAGTTTTATGGGGGCCTTACAGATAGCTTCTAGCTAGTTCAGTGGATAAGATGGTTGCGTTCCAGCTCACTCAAGAATGGGACGATATTGGTCCACTGACAAACTCGTTCTGATCTTGGACGCAGTATATTGGAATCTTGAAGCACCACCACGAACGCTACCACCCATTTGCCTGTGGTGCGGTAAGGCACCACCATGTTGTTCTAGCAGCCAACTCTGACGTGTCAGCTTAGTTATCCTCATCAAACCACTTACTTGATGTCTAGCTTCCCAACTGGTAGACGGTTCCTTTTCCCCTAAATCAATGAAGAAGGGAGACATAAGTTGATTCTTCCGAAGAACTGGAAACGAAGCTCTATGCCGGGGCGGGGAAATGGAAAAAGAAACGGCAATGAAGAAAAAATATTAGGGTTCCCAATACTTCTCCGCACTTAACGAGATGCGCCAACCTCGATATGCTTTACTCCTAACCCCACAAGGTTCCGAGATGGAGCTTAACCTGAGTCTCGATTAAGAACGGCGATGATATATATTTCACACGGCACATGATTCCATAATTAGTTTCATTCGAGATCGTGATGGAGGACATATCTTACGATCATCGGCTTTGATCATGACTAACCTTGCCTAGGGGGGCATACTGATGATGATGAACCTGCTACAGATCCCGCTGGTTGAACTATACCTGTACTACCTCTCGTCGGACAATCTCTCATACGTGGCCTGGAAAACCACAAGTATAACAAACACCCAACCCCACAAGGCACTGCCCGGCATGCTGCTTACCATACTAAGCACATCGTGGAAAGGGTGGCCTCATCGGACTTAACTCACCCCTATACTGAGAACTAGAGGCCTTAGAACACTGACTGAGCCCTGGATAGGTGTAATGATCAAATCTCCTACCGGTAAACTGAGGAGGTGCACTAGCCGATGGCTTGGCTGGATACCTTAGGTACTGCTGTCTCTGACCATCTCGAAACTCACTAGAAGGACCTGAAGATCTCGCTCTTTTACTATGGCCCCTATCATGCTCACGATCAGCCCTCTGCTTCTGCTTACGCTCTTCTACACCTTGAGCGTATGCCTGAATACAAGAAATATCAATGCCTGGATGAAGTGAGACCGACATACAGTCAATAAGCAGGTGCGGCTCCAACCCCATCATTAACCAGTGAACCCGATCCTTCATCTTAGCTACAATAGTGGGAGAATACCTAGACAAAGAATCAAACTGAAGGTTGTACTCCCGAACACTCATATTACCCTGCCGAAGGGTCAAGAACCCATCAACTCTGGCATGTCTAAGCTCTGGTGGCAAATAATGATGAAGAAAAGACTCTGTAAACTCATGTCATACTGCTGGAAGGTCATCCTCACCTCTGGACATCTCCCAAGACTCGTACCAATTAACTGCAATATCCCGAAGTTTATAGGAAGCTAGCTCAACTGACTCAGTCGCAGTGGCTTTCATTACCTTCAAAGTCCTCTGCATCCTATCGATAAATACCTGAGGGTCCTCGTTTGGATCTGCTTTAGTGAATATCGGAGGGTCCAAATTAATGAAATCACGAGCCCTATCTGCATGACCAATACCTACCTCCTGGCGCCGAGCCCGTGCGGCCACTAATCGAGTCAATAGCTGAATAGCATCTCTCATCTCCTGACCTGGTGCATCTGGATGAGAAGCTGTTGGGGGTACTGGAGCGGGTGCTAGAGCTGGTGCCCCTCGGATCTCCTTTGGAGAGAGCAGGGTATATGAAGTTTGAGATGGAGTCTCACTATGCGACTCTCCCCGAGCCCTGGTAACTTATGGCACTCGACTTGTAGTCTCATCAGCCATGGACTTGCCCTTTTGGGCGACTGTAGCCTTCTT
Organism: Nicotiana tomentosiformis; assembly: GCF_000390325.3. Lineage (NCBI taxonomy): Eukaryota > Viridiplantae > Streptophyta > Magnoliopsida > Solanales > Solanaceae > Nicotiana > Nicotiana tomentosiformis. Next base: position 67,441,536 of record NC_090813.1, read on the forward strand.
GGGCATCGCTGAAAACATAACATATCGTTAAGAGAATGAATCCTTATATCGCACAATCTAAGATAAGAAAGGAGGATAACATCCTATATGTCCTGCAGCCTCCTGTTTATAAGTGTGGTGCACAACACACTCATAAACAAAACTCTAATAGATACGGTCTGCAGACAACCCTAGGATGGAACTGCTTTGATACCACTTTTGCCACGATCCAAACCGATGGGCCATGACGAGTGCCCGAGTTCTACCTATCGAACACCTCTAAGCATATGTCAAAGATATAAACATGAAATAAGTGTAGGTCATGCATAACATCTGAAAATAAACCACTGATTCATATGAACAACATACATGAAAAAATATGCCTAAAAGATATACATACACACAAACACACACACACACACACACACACACACACACACACACACATATATATGGAATACGGTAGGGTGAGCCGACAAGGCCACATATTATCCAACTATACATGACTTTCTACAGACCTCTAACCGAGTATACAAATATATAAAGGACGAGACTGGGCCCCGTCATACCCATATGTATACAAAAGTATCGTACCAAAACTCAATAGCAGATCCAGATCAAATAGAGCACACCAACTCTCGTTGAGTAAGGATCCTAAGATGGGGGACCGTCAGCTTGTCTACCTACACCAGCGGGCATGAAACGCAGGCCCCCAAGCAATATGTGCATCAATACGAATAATATACCGAGTATATAAGGCATAAAAATTAGTATATAAAAGACATGAAAGCAAAGACTCAACCTGTAAGTCTGAATACATTTGTGAATGATGAAACAATTATAATGTCATGTACATGTGTATAAATGTCATATCATGCATAGGTATATGCATACATAACATCATCAAGCCTCTGAGGACATCCCATCATATCATCTCATCCCCTGTAGGTGAAATCATAAATGTAAACCAGCTGATCAGGTGGCGGTGCGTATATAATGCCAAAACCTTTCCCCATACCCCATATACATATACTATACGCGTATATAACACCATCTGGTCATGAGTCAGTATAAATTTATAAATGGATGCAATGCATAATGAAGTAAGTCAATATGATTTCTCGGAATGTTATGAGACCCATGAACATATGATATGATAGTAGGACATTTGGGAAATCCAGAACATAGGCAACCCTAGTACTTCTAAGAATAGAATCATTTATGAAAGTTGTGTGCTTGATCGTTTTGTTTGTATCATATAGATCATGCCAAAAGGAAAGAAGGGATAGAATTAACATACCTCAAGTCATCAATGCAACTCAACAACAAGCTTATGACAACTAGCGCGCCAACCCTATAACAAAGAAATATGTGTACAACTTAGATGGCGGTAGTAAATCACGTATCTCAAATGATAACTTGATTCTAAAATAAAACGAGCAGCATTTCTCCTGATTTCACTGCTCCCTCAAGCCCACTATAGGCGAGATACAAACACAATAAAATCAGCAACTCAAAAACAACCCAACTACAATTCAGGACCATCAATATAACATGTGGTGTTTCTCCATGCCCTTCATCCTTCCAAACTCCATAAATCATCAGCACAATAGTCCAACACGAATGGACTATAAAACAGTCCACTAAAAGTGAAATAAATCGAACTCACGGCTTTCGATCACCTTCCCGTGAGTTTTAAATATTAGAAAATGAATTTATCAACCTTCCTTGATATTTAAAAGCATAAATTCAGAAATTATATGTTTTATTAACTATGAAGTACCTTCCAAAACTCAAACTACAAAGAAAAAGAGAGGTGATATAGCGATACTTACGTCGTAGGGATCGTTCTAATGTTATCGCTCCTTGATTTCGTACACGGGATGTTAATCTCCTTTGAAAACCTAGAAGAGAGCTTATGGATATGTTTATGGATGTTCTCAGGTCGTGTTATATGGAAAAATTAAGATAAATACAGCCTAAGACCTATATATATCAAGTTTGGAAATGTCAAAGAGGTGCTAGCTTGGCACCCTAGCATTGGCCCATCTTCCGACGCTTATATCTTTTAATCCGGATGTCGTATGATGAATGGTTAAGAGCGTTTGAAACTAAATTTCAAGACCTTCAATTTTGTATATAATATGTACCAATAAGACCCTATATAGAACACGAAATTTATTGCTCAAAAAAAGCTCTGTTACAAGGCAAATCCTTAGTCGCTTTTTCCGAAACTTTAATCCGACTTTTCCCAAACTTTATATTTTCTATCAAAATATCATATATAGTCAAATTATGACCTTAAACGTATTTAAATTATGATTAACAGGTCTCATATTCATTAAACGTCACCTTGGGACGCACAGGGTGTAACAGACGATTTCTGGAAGCATCCTTTACTTTGTTGTTCACAGTAGCAACTTGCCAAGTGGGAGAATGAGGAACGTCGGATTGAGCATGGAGGCTATCACATAGAGTTTGAGGCCTTATTTATGGGACATCCAGAAAAGCCATCCCATTCAAGAAAAGCCTACTTATACCCCTGCTCCCTTCTATCCTTGATGAATCAATTGAAGAACTTTACATATCAAAATGGAATTCTGAATCGCTATAGAAACAAATGACTTGATCGCAAACTATAGTCTTTGTTTGTTCTACTAACCGATTCGAATCGATTGGGCTTTGTTCCGGGTAGTGTTTAGTCATAAGCCTATCTCTTTTGGTCTTCACTTGTCTGCTTTTGTTCCACTCCTTTCCAACTCATTTCTCCAGTTTAACAATTTTCAACACTGTGCCCCTTCTCTAAGGCGGCAGATTTGTCTAGATAACCGAATTGTCTCACAATTTCAATCCAGTTAGAAAAACATCTCCTAAGAAATTCACATATCATTTGAGTAGTAGTACGAAACCTTAAGAAAAGACGATCTATTAGTTGAAAAAAGGAGGATCCGTTGAAGAGTTTATGTTGTCTCGATAGGGAATAGTCCAGCCTTTTCTAGCATCGGTGCAATATAAAAGAGTCCTTTAGAATTTCTTAGAATACGAATGAGATCAAAATGGCTCTGCCGAGGCTCGAGTAGAAAAAGGGGTACTTGAACAAAGGGCTGTCTCAAACCAGTGAAGATCGGAATTGAGCTGCTTAAGATTCCAATTCATGAAAGGAAGATTGTCATTAGTCTAGGTATTATAAATATAAAATACCATTAGCGACTAAGCTAATCATCTCGGCTGATCGATCAGAATAAAATCAATTAATATGGAACTTCTAAAGATGGAAAAAATGCAAGGAACGAAGTTGTCAGAAAGTCTCGTGACATCCAAGTTTGATTTTAGAAATGAAAGATTGAGCAACTGCTAAAGATGGAGATGCAGAGGGTAGTTCCGGTAAGAGAGAGAATGTTTGATTGATAAGGGCATTCTATGAATGGAGGAATTGGCACAAATCTGATCTGAAGTAATGTGTTGTCGCGAATCGGCTGAAAGAGTTTCAGTAGGGCAGAAAACCATTTCCGCTAAAGAGTTCTCTATTGCAATGTCTTTTGGCGGGTCGTTTTCTTTTGAAAAGAGAGGTTTCGCCCTTTCCGGCTCTTCTTCTCCATGCTTTAGTTGTCGAGTATGATTTGGTATAGTTTTAAAGTTTTAAGCTGGAGCCACACATCACGAAACGAATGTTTTATTTTCAAATAAGCTTTAAAGAATAGCCAGGAATCATCTTCCTAAAAAGAAGTCTTCATTTGAAAAAATATAGTTTTCAATTGGCTCAGCTTCCTTAGATAATCAAATCAAGTTTCAAGCCGGTCAGGTCAATCGTTTCAAAGGAAGAAAATAAAGGCTGAAATCAAGATGAATATCGACCCGGTAAATCACCTAACTTTGTATAGCTTAAAGTTGCCAAATCGGTTGAAAGAATTGAAAGGAATGCTGGAAAATAAGCTTCAAAGCTTGAACTTACACTTTCAATAGTCAGAAGAGGCGCGGATGGCACCAGTCCTGATTGATTATTTTGAAGTGAAGGGCTTTTTCCTACTAATGAGTACAGATATGCTGCCTTAGTATTAGAAAAAAAACTAGCATGGGTATGTGCGAAGCCTTTAATGAATACCGAGGAATTGGCCAAGCATTAATTCACTTCCTCTTAGTTCAAGCTATTCCTTAGCGATTGTTCATCTTCCACTGCCCGAGGCCTCCAGAAAGAAGGCGTTCTTTTGCATTGCACTTCTTCAAGTCTTAGGTTCACCTTTATTTTGAATAAGTCAGATAGTTGATCGAGAAATCACCGCCCAAAGGTGCTCATTGAGCCGGTCCCCAGTGGCTAAAATCATCTCGAAGTTGAAGTGAAGAAAAAAGCCAAGTTATTGCAAAGCAGCAGAATTAAATTCTATAAAGTAGGGCTTTAGTTTTTCACTAGAAGCTCAACCTATAGTTGATCGACAGGTTAACCCCGAAATGAGTTGATCAGGTCTTGAATGAGATCGAAGGTAAGGAGACCCCCCCCCCCCCAATGAAAAAAGGGCTAAAAAAAGGACGAAGTAATTTCGTATATAAAGATATAAGTTTTCGGGTTTAAATCGAAATTACATCCTCGAAAACCAGGGCTAGAGTATTAGACTTGTTCTGCTTCGATAGAGGCATTGTAACCATAAGTGGAATAACAATCATTCAGCCAATTGCTCTTACTCTTATCCTTCCTTCGCTGACACAGTAAGAGAGAGAGCACTTCCCAAGCCAAGGATGAGTTCCAAAGAGAAAATGCGTAAGCTAGTTTATCAGAAAGAGAAATCGAGGGAGTTAGATTTTAGGTTTCATTAGGGTAGACTGAAGACCAAGACAATCTCGATTAAAAAAAGAAAACTTATTGCAACTACGAACGTGAACACATGCTTTATCATTAGACAATTTTAACTGATTGTTTATGTCGACCCTACGCTATGATTCTTCTTCTCTTATGAAATTTCTAGTTAGATGAACATTTCTCTGCTGCATGATGGAGTGATCTTTACCTCTTATGAAAGACGCTATCTCACTTTCGAAAGAGAGTCTCGACATGGCGGTGTAGACCTAGCTCCATAGCTTGGTTAGTTGCGGGCTAGAGGGCGACTGACCTACCGGACCGGAGACAGCCAAGAATGTTATGTAAAAAGGACCAAGGAGGATCCTATCCTAAAGGAGAAGGAGAAGGAGTAGGAGCTAGATTTAGGGGTAGAATCAAAGCGAAGAAATTAGTTCATGCCATGACGATCTATATGGAAGAGAAGTTTTGGAAGATATGGCACTTTAACTTTAGGTCAAATGCTTTCTGGATGAAACTTTCTTATTTACTATCCCAAGTAGTAAGAATTTAAATACATATTTTAATATGGATACTCTATCTACTACTAATTTCTTACTTATTAAGAAATGGTCATGGTCATATAGACATTTTGCTCTTTTTTCGCATTTATTTACTCCCCTTCCTAGATCTACTACTACTATAATTATAGGATAATCCCATACAAATTCACTTCTAGTTAGGTAGGATAATCCCCCCCCCCCTCCAATTCTCATTTTCCTTGGGGTCGTCAATTCCTAGAGCTTGAGGATCTGGAGATAGACCTCTAAGCTCGAATCCATATCTTAGAAGCATGCATAATCGACCAATTGCCTCCTCAACTTAATGATGGGGGATACGAAGAGTTAGTTAGAACCTTTTTAAATGAAACCCCAACTCCAATTGAATTTCTATCAGCGGTAAATAATGTGTTGTTCGATATCAAAATTTTAGAGTTAAAATCGAATCTTCAAGATCCACTTTTTAATCTCTTTCTCAATGAACCGGACATCGAATTTCTTCCAGTTTTACGCGAATCCCCTTTTAGGGAACAAGGCTTAAGGCCAGAAATCCTAGAGTATATAGTTTTGCAGTTAGATAGAGCCGGTCTGACCGATCCGCATCTTCGCGATCTTGTAATGAAGACAGTACTCGAAGAATTTCTTCGGAGAATGCTACTTTAACTACAGTAGCAAGGGTGAAATAGCCCCGTCTATTATGACTTTCTCCACTATTTTAGAATGGGGGAGACTAGGTGAGGGGTGAACCTTCTGTCTGATTCAATCTGATGCTTTCAAATCCTCATAAAGAGTACTTTGGTGTCACTTAGTATAGTAAAGTGTCCCTTTTTGTTGTCTTCGTCCATCTTTTTTTATCCCATATTTTCCGTTGGTCAACAACCAACTAAAGTACTCTATACTTCTTCACTACTCGTACAAGCTTGACGGAGTTAAGCTGTATTGAGGGAATAGTTTTGTCTCAATCAATCAAGAATGTGTCAACCGGATAAATTCACTTATTTCACACAATTCTTCTAGTCATGCCTTTTCCTCTTTACTTTCTATATTCCTATATGCAATGATGGATATGGAGTACTTGGGATCAGCAGAATTCTAAAACTAAGGAACCAACTGGTTTTACACCGGGAGAACAAGATCCGGAGCAACGACCTCAACAGTTTGGAAGATATATTGAGAAATTTTTTTAGCATTGGTGTATCCTATATGTACTCAAGTTTATTCAAAGTATCCCAATGGTGTAACACCGTCGACTTCGTGGGAATGAGGAAGATAACTTTAATCTCTTATTTCAGAGAAATAAGTGGCTCACGAGGAATGGAAAAAAATATATTATATTTGATCTCTAAGTCTGTACATAGCAATATTGGGTGGGTCATCACTTATAGGAATGACATAATGCTAATCCATGTTCCACAAGGCCAAGGAAGCATCGATTTTTAATCTCATTATGACTTGGTCATTTAGAACAACAATTAATTCGATCAGAATAGTGAAATGAAAGGAAGTAAAAGAATTAAATACTCATTTCTTTTCTAATCGCCCCGCGAAGAAAGACGTTCGGAAAGGTTCTCGAGATTCCCAATCGCTCTTTTTAGTGGGTAGGAATAGTGCGGGAAGGGAGCGAGACCAAGCCAAGTCACTAGTAGAGTAAGCCATTCTCACGTGTCAATTTGAATATGAATAAATGAATACAGCCTCAACCAGAGAGATCAACCTGCGCCTTTGATTTGAGGCCGCTGGCGGCGCATAATGAACTAATCCACAACCAGCAAGTTTTCCGAAAGCAAATTGAATGGAATTGTTACTTTCAAAAAATCTTCCTTCAAATTAAAGAAAGAAGGTCTATTTTCCCACGTAGTTCGTCGGTTAAACCAACGATTCTCTTCTCAAAGTAATAGAGAGAGTCTTTTTCTAGTTAGACTTCTATCAATGAAATGAAAGAACCATCCCTTCTTATTTCTATGTTTGTCATGTCAAATAGAAAGAAAATTAGACCCAAAAGAGCCAATCTTTTCTTTACTACTTTAGGGGGTGGGGGTGAGGGGGGTTACATAGAACCGAGGCAAAGTGGTTTATTATTGAATCTCAGAGGCATTCTTATCATTTGGTAGATCCAAGTCTATGGCTTATTTCGGGTTCACTTGGAGCTTTGGCAACAACCATAGGAGGTGTGATGTACATGCACTCATTTCAAGGGGGTTCAACACTTCTCAGTTTGGGCCTCGCATTTATCCTATATACCATGTTTGTATGTGTCACGACCCCAATTTTCCTGCATAGGATGTCGTGATGGCACCTAGTCTCTACGACTAGGTAAGCCTAACAATTTACGGAATAACTGAATATAAAACTGAACTCAAATCTCAACACATGAAATGTAGATAGAAAAAAAAAACTGTGATTCAAATAATTACAATTCCCAAAATCCGGTAGAAATAAGTCACAAGCTTCTAAGAGAAAATACTAAGTGTCTTTATACATCAGAGTCTAAAGAGAATAAGAAAACAATATAATAAGGATAGAGGGGGAGACTCCGAAGTCTGCGGACGCTGGCAGATATACCTTGAAGTCTCCACGTACGGCCCAACTCACTGGTATCTGGCCTGGTAGGAAGAACCTGAATCTGCATAAAAAGATGTACAGAAATGTAGTATAAGTACACCACAACGGTACCTAGTAAGTGCCAAGCCTAACCTCGGTAGAGTAGTGACGATGTCAGGTTAAGGACCTACTTGAATAAAAGAAAATGAGGCAGAAAATATAATAATACAATAAAGTGAATAAGAAATGAACAACGAGAATTTACAGAAAGGTAACAGCACAATAAATAGAGGAAAACAACAGGGGCTCTCCCGAGGTATCGCCTCGTAGACCCAAATATAAATGCACAATAGGGGGATCGCCCGAGGTACCGCCTCGTAGTCCCAAAAGTAAATATGTAATAGGGGGATCTCCCGAGGTACTGCCTCGTAGTCCCAAAAGTAAATATGCACGAGGGGAATCTCCCGTGGTACTGCCTCGTAGTCCCAAAAGTAAATATACAGCAGAGGGATCTCCCGAGGTACCGCCTCGTAGTCCCAAAAGTAAACACACAACTTGTAACATATAGAACAACGTATTTACAGCAAGGAATCGTACGGTTAAAGACTGAATACAAGATCACAGAGGAAACTAATTCAACTAAGCATGTTGCATAAATTTCAAGTAAAAGTTAAGACACATAGACATGTGATACTAAGCTAAACATGACAGCTACACATGCTAAGGCAACCCAGTTAAGGAATTTAAAAGAAGACTACTCAGCAAGAATCGGAATTTCCACATCTAGCCCGTGTACGTACTCGTCACCTCGCGTACACAATGCTCACATATCACAAATTGTTACAACAGTACCAAGTCTTAAGGGGAGGTTCCCGCACACAAGGTTAGACAAGTCACTTACCTCAAATCTCGCTCAATTAGTCGATAAGAATGCCTTTCCCTTGACTTTCCGACTCTGAACGGCCCATATCTAGCCAAAAGAAATTACATACTATAAATACAACTACAAGAAACAAATTTTAAATAATGAAACTACGACTTTAGCAAAGAATTGAAAAATCGCCCCAAAAGGTCGACATGGGCCCATGTCTCGGAATCGGGTAAAAGTCACAAAATACGTACACCCATTCGATATCGAGTTCACCCATACCAACATTACTCAAATCCGACCTCAAATCGCTTTTAAATGCCCACATTTTGGTCTAAGAACTCCCACCATTTTCCCCAAATTTCTCAACCCAAATCCTTAATTTAATGAAGAAATAATTAATAGATTTAAAAATTCAAGAATCCTTACCCAAATGTTTCCTCTGAAAAACTCTCAAAATTTTGCCTCAATCTGAGATCTCTAGGTTCAAAAATTGCGAATGAAATTAAACCCTCAGAATTGGCCCCTTTTAGCCCAGCGATATTTCCATCGCAGGTGCGGTTCTAACTAAGTCCGGGCTCGTTCACTTCTACGAACCCATATTCTCCTCTGCCTTCCTTTCCTGGGGCCAAAGAGCGCTTCTGCGCATGCACTCATGTGGACCTCGTCCGCATCTGTGATAAATAGGCATCCCTGGCCTTTCCGCTTCTGCGCTCATACTTCCGTAGAAGAAACTTTGCTTCTGCGGCCTTCACATCGCACCTGCGACCACAGGACACCTCCTCCAGGTCCGCTTCTGTGCCAAAATGCTCGCTTCTGTTAGCTCGCACCTGCGGTAAATCTTGCGCAGGCGCGATTGAACCAGAATTGGTGCCTTCAGCCATTCTCACAAGTTCAAATTGAACCGCTAACCATCCGAAAACCACCAGAAGTCCCCGGGACCTCGACCAAATATACAAACCAGTCCTAAAACATCATATGAACTTAGTTAAGCCTTTAAATCACATCAAACAACGCTAAAAATATGAATTGTGCATCGATTCAAGCCTAATGAACTTTAAAACTTCAAACTTCTACATCTGATGCCGAAACCTATCAAATCAAGTCTAATTGACCTAAAATTTTGCACCAAAATCATAATTTACATTAAGGACCTACTTCAACTTCCAAAATGGTAAACCAACCCCAATATCAAAAAGTCCACTCCCTGTCAAACATCCTAAAAATCATTCAATTTTTCCAACTTTTGTCAATTGACGCTAAAATATACTACGGACCTCCAAATAAACATCCAAATACACCCCTAAGACCAAAATTACCATACGGAGCTACTGTAACAATCAAAAATCCATTTTGGAGTCGTATTCACACAAATCAAAGTACGTTCAATTCCTACGACTTAGACTTCCATTTTAGGGACTACGTGTCCTATTCCACTCTAAAACCAAAACAAATCCTCCCGAAAAGTTACATAACCACAAAAATAAAATAGATGGAGCAATAAATAGGGGTTCGAGGCTAATACTCTCAAAACGACCAGACGGGTCATTATAGTATGGTGACGCAATGTTCTACGTGAATATATGCTCGAAGGGCATCATACCACATTCGTACAATTAGGACATCGATATGGTTTTATTCTATTTATTGTATCGGAGGTTATGTTCTTTTTTGATCTTTTTCGGGCTTCTTCTCCTCCTTATTTGGCACCTACGGTAGAGATCGGAAGTATTTGGCCCCCAAAAGGGATTGTGGTTTTAGATCCTGGGGAAATCCCTTTTCTTAATACCCTTATTCCTCTTTCATCTGGAGCTGCCATAACTTGAGCTCATCATGCTATACTAGCGGGGAAGGAAAAACGAGTAGTTTACGCTTTAGTAGCTACCATTTCACTGGCTCTAGTATTCATAGGCTTTCAAGAAATGGAATATTATCAAGCACCCTTCACTATTTCAGATAGTATTTATGGTTCTACCTTTTTCTTAGAAATAAGATTTCATGGATTTTCATGTGATTATAGGTACTATTTTCTCGATCATATGTGGTTTTCGCCAATATCTTGGTCATCTGACCAACGAGCATCACGTTGGCTTTGAAGCAGCTGCATGGTACTGGCATTTTGTAGACGTGGTTCGGTTATTCCTATTTGTCTCTATCTATTGGTGGGGAGGTATATGAAGGAACGAATCCGTGGATTGAGGAATAAAAGCTCGAAGACAAAGAGAACCGGGCTTTTCCAAAGAATTACTGTATCTTTCCCACTCCCTTTGATTATCATATACAAAAAGGTCTCTTCCACTTTCCTACCAAATCTCTCTCTATTCTAGCACATAATTGAAGTGATCGAAGAGATTATGGCAGATCATGTTCACCAAGAAATGACCCAAAATTGGATCTTGGTCTATTTGAGATTATTCCTTTTAATCGTAATCAAAGATGTTTTCTTGTCTCTCGTTTCTTTTCTGAAAAAAAAAGAACCTAATGGATCAAACTTGAACTCCGGGTGACTGGATCGCCCTGGCGGGGTCACTCTGACGCAAAGGTTCCTGAGAAGCGCAATACTTTTGTAACTTATCTGTTTGTAGGTGATGGAGCATAGCGTACTCCGGTCTCCTTTGGCAATAGTTTTATTTATGATGTCTGCCTTGATGAGTGGGAGAGGTAGCGTACTACGAATAATGGTTGTGCAGGAAATAGCAATCATACTAACTACACTACCATGAATATCCTTCGTCCCTTATATCCTCATCTACGAGGAACGGTCTTTTCCCTTCTCATTATTTTTTGTGTTCTTGGCTTCGCTTCTCTATTACTACAATCTTTTGGTCTAAGTTTTGATATCTTATTGGGGCGCTTATACCAACGAATTCTTGTTCACTTGATCGTTAGTTGGTTTGGATGGTATTCCGGAGGTTTCCTACTTGCAATGATTTTTGTGGGTCTTGATCTGGAAAATAAGATGATGATCTCTCCTTCGAGGGACTCTGGATTAGAATCAGGTGAGAGCGCTGGAGGAAGGGACTTCAGGTGGACTGATATATTTGGAAGCAGTTCGGCTGGTAATTCCGAAGCCAGTCTCAACCAACCGGCCCCGGACTCTCCCAACCTTGCAACGCCTATTGCTGAGGTTTATCATCCGTTATAGGAGGACGAACATAGGCATCGGGAGCTCATTGATTGTCTTAGCATAAATATTATCAAGCGTCTCTTGCCCGAAGATATTTATGAGGCAATAATTGAGACCCAATTTCAAACGGAGCTTAAGATAGAGGAAGCCCGTCGTTCGGACAAGGTTCAAGAAGATTCCATTTTAGAGAAAAGGCACCAGATTAGGGGGTGATCTTCTATCCTAAAGGTAGGGCATTGGATACATACTTGGACCACCTTAAACAATTAGAGAATGAGGGGACCCACCGGATCCTTCCTTTTAAATGGCTTATGGATGAAATTTCTAAGGAGAAATTAGAACTGGCCTTTGAAGGAATAAAAAAAGGAGAGACTGGTAGAGCTCATCTTTGTCAGTGACATTCTCCCTTCTATCTTGAATTGAATTGAATTATGGAGGTACAATTTATTTGGAGGAGGTGGGTTCGAGAAGAAAAGCCATGTACTGTTATATGGTGTAATTCTAAATCTCATTCATATTCCAGTGGTTTGAGCGTAGATGTGGCCTTTCATTCCTTAGGGAGTGAGAGGGTAAAGAGTAAAGGTTAGGTAGCCCCTATAAGTTCTTGAAGTCAGATCGAACGAAAGTGCATATAGGAAACAAAACTCAGACCTATGGTGCCATATAAGATAAGCATTTCCTGATCGAGTAAAGATTTCGAGATTAGAATTGAGTGAGGGCAGCAGTTCCTCCATAATAGCTATGAAAAAGGGAAGTGAAATTTTACCACGAAAGGTAAGGAAGAACTGTGGTTCAACTTCATAACGTGGTTAGAGCAGCACCACAAGACTTCTAAACCCTGATTTCTGGAATGGAAGCAATCGACTTATTTCTGTCTTACAAATTTCTTTTAGTACTGCTCTTATTTCAAGCGAATCTCTATTTCAACTACATTCCCTATTGCAAAGAAATAAACCTCAGTTCTTTCTGTTGATAGGTTAGTTTGATGTAAGGTGTGAGCCTCTTCAGTTGCAGTGAAAGTTCCCGACTCTCTAGTGCTATCCCCCATTTTTCATCCTGACATTACAAACGTAGACTTCATCTACCGGACGCCCTGGATTTATTTTTAGTTTTCCAATCTTCTGTCCTTCATTCTTGCAGATGCAAATCATAGATGACCTAGTGGCATTTATGACAGACTAGAGCATTCTTCTCAAGAAAGAAAAAGCGGAGAGGGTGAGTAAATTTCACTCTTTATCATTCCTTACTACTCCTCAATTCCCATCAAGTGTTGTCTTAATTCCCAAGCCACTGCTCAATCCTCCTTTTCTGATTGATTGAAAGTAGCAAGGAAAGACAAGTAAAAACTTTGTTGTCTCAAGAAGCAACTGAGGAGAGAGAAAGGACCAATTACACATGCAAGTCGAGATTGAAAGACAAGGAAGGCAAGTTAAAGCGGAAAGAAAGTCTCCTCCAACCGCTACCTCCTCCCGACATGAAGGAATGCCCATAAATCCTTCGGGGGCTGGTATGTCCTTTTAGTTCAGGTCTGGGGAAGGCCGATCGAAGAAAGGACTACTATACTGCCTGGTGTTGATTCGGCAATTTGCGTCTAGTGGGGAGCTTTGTCATCTTAAAGAATAAGCAGATCTTAATCTTAAAGTCATGGATCTCCTGATTGCGGCTAGCTGCTTTCAGTGTCTGTCTGCGATCGTGCCTAGCTGGACAGTTCATCAGGAGCTGCTATCTGGGACCAAGCAGTCACCGGTGACCAACCATGGTCCCTGAATGCATTTAGACACTTTCTTTAGCAGCTCCCAAAGACATCTCCTCTCAGATATCGGGTTTGAGGACTTATAACATTTCTTTATTTCTAAAAAGGATCTGAAGAAAAAGAGTTTGCTCATCAGAAAACATTCTAAAGACTAACTTTAGCATAATAAAGGGAAGCATGCATTGACAAACTATTCGACATACGACGGACCTAGCTGATTGATGTCATATGCAATCTTCATGGTCTAAGAGTAGCCTGAAATCGGAAGTTCACACTCAGCGTGAAGGAAAGTGCTTCTACTCTCTCTGAGCCCTCCATACAGTGGCACATCACCAGCCTTGCCTTAGTTCTCTTCTCGTTCAATGCTATCTTTTCAGCGTTGATGGAAGCATGCCAAGGTGAAGTTGACAATCTGTTTAACCTTTTTCCGGATCTTCATCTTGCCCTATGAGCTTATGCAGTGTGTGCCTATGTTAAGGATCCTTTAGTTATGAGCGAGGGCTTGACCCGTTAAGGGGGCATCTTTTTCTGCATCTTTCTTCTCAGATCACCCATGACGGGACCCCTTGTCTACGTCGTCGAAGAGATGGTCTTGGGACCCCATCTCCCACAGTAGACATAACAATTTGATTATTCCTATTAGATATGAGATAACTCTTTATAGCCTCTATGGATACTTCTCTTAAAAGCCTCGGTTGTCACCCTCGTAATCAAAAGACTTATCTTCAATTTCGTAAGGGAGACATTGGCATGACATTGTAGTAATATTATTATATTGAATAAGAATTGTAGTAGAGCATGGGGCACTAAAGAGACATTACTGACTTGAAGCTCTGACCTCGATTGTGAAACTAATATACCTATTTGCCGAAATGTAGCTTTCATTCATATATAGAATTTGAAAAATAGTCAGACTTAACGAAAAAGGTAAGGCTTGAACTAGCACTACTGGAACCCATGTTTAAGGGTCGCTAACAAAAGGTGAAAGGAGGCCCTAGAGGAAGAATATTTATACGAGTTCGAGGCATGTAACTTATAGTTACAGTTAGCCGACTCAATAGAAGAATGAAATAGGTGTAATCAGAGAGGGAAGTGACATCCAACTTGGGAAGCTCGGTACCACTAGTAAGATGGGTGGCCAAAGGACGATAATCAAGCATGTCTACATGAGGCAAGAGATCTAGGGCATATTTCTGCTGACGAAGGATAAGAGTGTGCCCCTGCCGACACACTTCCATACAAGGAAAGTAGTGGAGAAGGCCCAAGTCTTTCATATTTTTATGAGCATACAAGAACGAAAGAAGAGCAAGTATTCCCTGTTGACCACTCCCTGTGAGAACAAGATCATCGACATATAAAATAAGGTAGATACTATCCCTAAATGTGTGACGAATGAATAAAAAGGTATTACAGGCACTTCCAAAGAATCCCTTTAGAGCACAATATAGTGCTGAAACAAGTGGAAAAAAGCTCTGGGAGTTTGCTTCAGTCCATAAAGAGCTTTGGGAAGTCAGCATACATATCCTGGATGAGCGTTATCTAGAAAACCAGGAGGTTGAGACATATAGACCCCTCCTCAAGAGTTCCGAGTAAAAAGTCATTACAGACCTCTAGTTTCTTAAGAGCCCAATTATATGTGCAAGCGAGAAAATTTATAATATGAATAGTAGTAGGTTTGACAACAAGACGTGAAGGTATCATAAAGGAAAATACCTGCCTGCTGATGGAAGCCTTTCTCCATAAATTATACCACTGGAGGGGTCCTTCCCTACAATGTATGTATGAGGGTCAGCTTCTACTTCTTCCTTCCAGAAGTGAAGGTTGGCAAGGAAGACCCATTCACTATACCAATATTAGCGAATCAGATTCTTCAAAAGAAGAGTCTGCAGGGGAAACAAATCTAGTTTCCAAATAAGTTAGAATCTTAGCGGAAGCTCTTCCTTTGACAGTTATTCCTATGTCAGCTACTACTTTGTTAGAGGCTAAGTTCCCTCTATCTTCCGGGAAGGGAGTAGAAGAATAAGTCCTCGTGACTCGGCTACATAATTTTTCACATCATCCGAATAGATTTACATTGTCAATCAAATAGAGAAAGATAGTTTTTTGAACTTACCTTCCTACTAATAATAGATATGGTCGGTGATGCGATCCCTTTTCCTACATAATCTAAGACTAATCTTAGTTTACAAGAAGTTTTCTTACGAAATAAAATGGATGTTTGTTTTTACTCAGTGAATGTTGCCAAATCTCTCGTTCTATAGGAGTAATAAGCAAAAAAAGGGATTCTTTAGGCTACTTCGCGGAAGAGTCAACGCAAAATAATGGTAGTATTCAAATTTCTATTGTCAATGTTCAAGTTCTTTGTCTTAGCTTATCTTATTCTTCTCGAATTATCTCGAATTACCTATGGAGTTTGAGGGGTTCACTAGATTTTTGATTCCTTCTCCATTTCTGAGAGATGGGAAAGGTAAAGATTACTATACTCTTTCTTCCCTCTCTTCTTCCTCCCTAACTTCATAATCGTTCTAACTCAACAAAAAAGGGCAGAGTTCCATTTGGTGGGTGGGTTTAGGGCGAACGAAAGAGATGTGTAGCAGAGGGCAGGTGAGGCACTGTGTTGTCGAAGAGAAAGAAATTGGCTCTTCCATTTCTTAGTAGGAGTGCCCCTATGTTAGCAGGACATTTCGTCCAAGAACAAGGTTTGAGTTAGTGCACTAAGTACCTTTTTTTTCTCGCCTAAAGGCTCTATATCTGAGGTAACCCGGACTAGTATCAATCGATTCTAGTAAATAAGATATTCTTTCATAGAATTGGTTATTATTTCTGTCTCCTTTCTTCTAGAGGAATTGAGTCCTTCATTTCAGTCTAACTTCCTTACTCTACCCCGGACTCACTCCTACAGCATACTATTCTAGACCTCTGTCTATTCCGATATTGATAGAAATTGATAGTTCTAGTACTTGAATTGCGGTACATCTATTAGTTCGATGATACTACAGCTACTACGAGGAAGTTTGAGATGAATGGGAAAAAGAGATTCATGGAAATAATAACTAGGATCAAAGAACGAATGGAAGATAAGAGCGTGGGATCAAAGAGAAAAAAATGGGATGAGGAAAGGCAAAGCTATTAATCTACCTCTGAGGTAGAGATTAAATTTCACCTTCAAGATTTCTATTAACTGAATCTCCCACCCCTACTTCTACTAAAGCTAGCTCCCCCTTCATCGCCCTTTTTTATTTCTTAGCTGTGACTTCTTCTCTATACTCAATTCCTTTTTTGTGGGTTGTGATGTAATAAGAAAGATCATGCTATGACCATACTGATTCTCTCAACGCTCTTTTATGTCACTTGTTAACTATTTTGATTCTTTTAGTGTGGGCTAAGACCTTTTGCTTTTCTTTCTATTGATAGAGACCTAGCCTCTCTCCTTTGGTTCGTGGCCTTGGGGTTATACACTTTTCCTTAAGGTAGAGGTTTTTTCCCTCTAGGAAAGAATTAAACTTCAAAAACATGTACTCCGTCGAAGGCAAAGAGGTTTCAGCAACCCTAGAGCTAGTTCAATTTAAAGACTGTCTTTTTCTCTATACGGAATTCCTAGGAGTCCACAAAAGAAGGCAGTACCAAATAACCTAGAATAAGGAAGTTGTAGACCCACTCAATAGAACTAGAAAAGAAGCAAGATGTCCACTCACCTGATCTTTAGGATTCTTACGATAACAAGCGAGACTAAACAAAAATACAAAGTGTAGGTAATTCTTTAGCCATTCTGCCGGATCAATCACATTTGACACCTAAGGAAGGAGAATTAGCGGCATCTCCTTCGAGAAGAGCCCATACTCTTTCAGTAATACTATGAGATAGATTAGAAAAGACTTTGTTATTCTCCAACTTCGGGTTAAGGTTTGCATTTAGCTGATGTAGAAGTTCGTTAGCAAGTGAAAAGTCAAATAGGGGGTCATTCTATTCTAATTGAACTTCCCCTATCTTGTACAGGGGCTAAACTTACTTGAATTACTTCAATTTCAGGGGTTATAGGATCCTCCTTTTCATGAACAAGAGGTGCATCCCCATTTCCTTCCGCCTTATTTCCATTTCCTCCTTCGGCCTCTCCCTCTTCGAGTCGTCTTCGCTTCTTTTGAGAAGAAGGTTGTTCAAGCATAAGGCCATCGTCTCTTCTTTTTTTTTGGTTTAATTGGCTTCTTAGATAGAGGCTTATGGATAGAATTGAAAGGGCGGTGAGGATTGTTCCTAGAATCATAGGGGAAAGGAATCTCCATTTCGAACTAAACAACTAACGCGCTTGTTCCTATTTCATTTTCTTCTTCCTATTCCTTGTAGTGAGTTACTTACGGAATCTAAAATCTTGAGGTCGGGCCTCAGATGTATTAGGTGGGGACAGGATTCAAACCGATGACTTAAGTAATTTCTTGTTATACGATATATTCGCCATGGATGATAGAATTCCTCCTGGAAGTGAAGGCAAGAGCAAAGCCTATTGATTCACCAGTTTTCTAACCAACTTATTGGCTACACATACTCTGTAACCAGAATAGGCTCTGGACTTAAAATCATCCGCTTTTAGAAGTCTGGAAGACGGTGCCTAAACTAGTCGGACTTGCTTGAATCGATAGGCTTACCGGACTTCTCTGTCTATTCAATTAATTTTGTTGAAGACTCTTCCCCACGCCTATTCATTCCCCCAGGCCTGTAGCTAAAGTCAAGCCTCTTTATTCATTCATGGCAATTGGTCTAGTAAGGAAGAAGTGAGCTCTAGCATTAGTCTTAGTACGCGCACTCCGCCCTATGGCTTTTCGATGATTTCGATCAGACAGAAGCTGAGAGTGGTTCTCTAGCTCCCACTGAGCTCTCCTCATCGGCTAAAACTTCTATTAAGATTGAAAAGAGTATAGACTTGTCTCCAAGGATGGAAGGAAATGACGACACCACTACCACTACCTTGGTCACGATTCCAGTTCCTATGGGTCATAAATGACGACACGAACCTGTATGCGTCGTCAAATTAAAGTTTCGACCTTGTTTTCCCAGTTTTGATTGTCGGAACCCTTCTTAACCACTTAAGTGACTAGTTTCGCACAGACTCATCCGCAAGAAACAACCTAGTCCTGCAAGAAACAACCTCATCCACTAATAAAACACAAACCAAAATCATAGCTTCGGCAACACCAACATTCCACCCCCATTGAAGATTTCTTCAAACTTCGATAAACCAAGTCGACCCATAGGAACTTCAATTATTGAGCATCAAACGCAGATTATCCAAAATGCAATTGCACCTCCTACCGTCTAATCAATTTAGTTTACAATCAAAGATAGGATAAAACAATCCCTTCATCATCAACTGGTAAGACCTCTTTAATTTCCAAGTCGTCCTTTTTGGCTACTGTACAAACTAGTTTGTCTAATTCCATTAAGAATGCTCCACCAGTGGAAATTAAGCATGGTACACACTTAGGCAAACCTGTTGTATTCTTCAGTGCACAAGACTATTTAGTCAAACTTGCTCAAGACTGTAAACTAACTATCATTGGGAAATTTCTTAAAACAAAACCTACTATGGAGGAAATCAGAAAGTTCTTTGTCAGTCAGTTCCACCTAAAAGCTCCAGTCAAAATTGTATATTTTGATCACAAGTATGTATATCTTGATTTTGCAAACGAGGTGGATTATAATCACATTTACTCCAAAACCTACATACACTTTGGTGACTATCTAATGAAGATCCTGAAATGGACTCCGGACTTCAAACTTGAAGTTGAGACAGCAATTGTTTCTGTCTGGATTATAATTCACCAGTTGCTATGGCACCTGTTTAGATGGGATGTTATTTCTAGAATGGTGGAAGATGTGGGCACTGGCATTGCTCCTGATCAAGCCATATATTCAAAATCTAGAGGTAACATAGCAAAAGTCAAGGTGGAGATCAATCTTCTAAAACCTAAGTTGGATTAACTATGTCTAGAATTCTCGAGATTAGATGGCACTGATGATGGTAAGTAGTTGGACATTGAATATGAAGTGGCACCAACTTATTGTTCTTACTGTCAACTACAAGGTCATGATGAGAGCCAATATAGAACCAATGCACGAAATGAAAGGATGAAGATTCAAAAAGAGGAATCTCAAAAGGAAATAATCCTTAATGCAAAGGAGGTGATAGATGATGATGGTTTTCAGGAAGTTGCAAGAAAGAAGAGTGTTTGTATATACTTTAGTATAATTTAAAGTGTGTGTATATATATATATATATATATATATATATATATATATATATATATATATATAGTTGGTCTAGAGTTAGTTAATTAATATTTTTTGTCTTAATATTTAATTGAATTCTTTTATAAAAGAAAATAAACAAAGAAAGAAAGAAGAAGAAGCAGCAAGTATTCACGTGATTTTAAAAAGTTTGGTGACAAATTTAACTTCAAAAGTGATTTAACTCATCTTTTCCTTCCCCACTTCACGTCATTTCCTTCCCCACTTCACGTCTCTCACGGCTTACACCATATTGCGCCCGCACACATGCACACGATCATCTGCACACACACATTATACATAATCTACAACTCACACAATGCACTATATAATACACTCACTTTTAGCATTTAAGGGAAGAGGAAATTTTAGAGGAAAGAAACGAGCTTTGGAGGGTGGAAAAAGCATTCTGATAAGGAAAATTAAAGAATCACCTCACAAGCTTCAAAAGAGGAGCTACCATTTTTTTCTCCTTAAATCCAGCCATAGAAATAGTCCCAAACGGCCTTTGTAAATCAGTCTGTCAACAATTATCAAAGCAGTAGTTTCACCCATGAAAAACAAGTAAAAACCCAGCAAAAAAAGCCTCAAAAACGACCCCGAAACCACCACAAGACAGTCCATCTCAAAGCATTGAGAGCCGTTGTGAGTTTTCTGAGTTATTCTGGTTGTAGTCATCGGTTCGAGCTCATGTCGCAGTTTCGACTTGCCATATCTGGAATTGTAAAGCTTCGGTGGGAGTTCTAATATTATTGAAAAGATTTGTTTTAAAAGAGGTTCATTTCTTAGTCTTCATTTTTTTTTCTTTTTGATATTGATTCATATGATGCCTCACTATAATTTTGAATGTTCTTCTTGTTCATTTATTGTCTTTGCTTGATATTTCTCATGCATATAAATTTACTGCTTTTATTTGGTTAACTATAGAGGTTATGGTGTTTAAGCAGAAGGTGTAATTAGTCGGAGTTGAAAGAAACTTGGTCCAAGTTAAGTTAAAATCAAATGGGAATGCTGATACATTGGAGGATCCGAAATTTAAGCTAAAAGGTTTGAGTTTGATTTTTATAAAATACAATGGTTAATATCGACGGGTTATAGGGGGCTGGTTCCATGATTTAACTAGACAATGGACCATTTCATTTAAATTACAATTAGGCCATCCGGGGTAATCAGACCTCTGTTCGAATAAACTAAAATGGATCATATGGAATCTTTAAGAATTGAGCTTTTAGTGGGGTTTTAGCGGGTAAGTACACGGTTAACCACTAATTAAAGATGTCTTTACTCTTTAGTCACTATTTAAAATATATTTACTCTTTAACCGGTGCTTAATAAATTTTTACCCGCCTGAACGAAAATATCCATGTGCTAGACATAGGT
>NC_090813.1:67462990-67543865 GCF_000390325.3 Nicotiana tomentosiformis
ATTTACACATTACCTATGTCTAGCACATGGATATTTTCGTTCAGGCGGGTAAAAATTTATTAAGCACCGGCTAAAGAGTAAATATATTTTAAATAGTGACTAAAGAGTAAATACATCTTTAATTAGTGGTTAACCGTGCACTTACCCGCTAAAACCCCACTAAAAGCTCAATTCTTAAAGATTCCATATGATCCATTTTAGTTTATTCGAACAGAGGTCTGATTACCCCGGATGGCCTAATTGTAATTTAAATGAAATGGTCCATTGTCTAGTTAAATCATGGAACCAGCCCCCTATAACCCGTCGATATTAACCATTGTATTTTATAAAAATCAAACTCAAACCTTTTAGCTTAAATTTCGGATCCTCCAATGTATCAGCATTCCCATTTGATTTTAACTTAACTTGGACCAAGTTTCTTTCAACTCCGACTAATTACACCTTCTGCTTAAACACCATAACCTCTATAGTTAACCAAATAAAAGCAGTAAATTTATATGCATGAGAAATATCAAGCAAAGACAATAAATGAACAAGAAGAACATTCAAAATTATAGTGAGGCATCATATGAATCAATATCAAAAAGAAAAAAAAATGAAGACTAAGAAATGAACCTCTTTTAAAACAAATCTTTTCAATAATATTAGAACTCCCACCGAAGCTTTACAATTCCAGATATGGCAAGTCGAAACTGCGACATGAGCTCGAACCGATGACTACAACCAGAATAACTCAGAAAACTCACAACGGCTCTCAATGCTTTGAGATGGACTGTCTTGTGGTGGTTTCGGGGTCGTTTTTGAGGCTTTTTTTGCTGGGTTTTTACTTGTTTTTCATGGGTGAAACTACTGCTTTGATAATTGTTGACAGACTGATTTACAAAGGCCGTTTGGGACTATTTCTATGGCTGGATTTAAGGAGAAAAAAATGGTAGCTCCTCTTTTGAAGCTTGTGAGGTGATTCTTTAATTTTCCTTATCAGAATGCTTTTTCCACCCTCCAAAGCTCGTTTCTTTCCTCTAAAATTTCCTCTTCCCTTAAATGCTAAAAGTGAGTGTATTATATAGTGCATTGTGTGAGTTGTAGATTATGTATAATGTGTGTGTGCAGATGATCGTGTGCATGTGTGCGGGCGCAATATGGTGTAAGCCGTGAGAGACGTGAAGTGGGGAAGGAAATGACGTGAAGTGGGGAAGGAAAAGATGAGTTAAATCACTTTTGAAGTTAAATTTGTCACCAAACTTTTTAAAATCACGTGAATACTTGCTGCTTCTTCTTCTTTCTTTCTTTGTTTATTTTCTTTTATAAAAGAATTCAATTAAATATTAAGACAAAAAATATTAATTAACTAACTCTAGACCAACTATATATATATATATATATATATATATATATATATATATATATACACACACTTTAAATTATACTAAAGTATATACAAACACTCTTCTTTCTTGCAACTTCCTGAAAACCATCATCATCTATCACCTCCTTTGCATTAAGGATTATTTCCTTTTGAGATTCCTCTTTTTGAATCTTCATCCTTTCATTTCGTGCATTGGTTCTATATTGGCTCTCATCATGACCTTGTAGTTGACAGTAAGAACAATAAGTTGGTGCCACTTCATATTCAATGTCCAACTACTTACCATCATCAGTGCCATCTAATCTCGAGAATTCTAGACATAGTTAATCCAACTTAGGTTTTAGAAGATTGATCTCCACCTTGACTTTTGCTATGTTACCTCTAGATTTTGAATATATGGCTTGATCAGGAGCAATGCCAGTGCCCACATCTTCCACCATTCTAGAAATAACATCCCATCTAAACAGGTGCCATAGCAACTGGTGAATTATAATCCAGACAGAAACAATTGCTGTCTCAACTTCAAGTTTGAAGTCCGGAGTCCATTTCAGGATCTTCATTAGATAGTCACCAAAGTGTATGTAGGTTTTGGAGTAAATGTGATTATAATCCACCTCGTTTGCAAAATCAAGATATACATACTTGTGATCAAAATATACAATTTTGACTGGAGCTTTTAGGTGGAACTGACTGACAAAGAACTTTCTGATTTCCTCCATAGTAGGTTTTGTTTTAAGAAATTTCCCAATGATAGTTAGTTTACAGTCTTGAGCAAGTTTGACTAAATAGTCTTGTGCACTGAAGAATACAACAGGTTTGCCTAAGTGTGTACCATGCTTAATTTCCACTGGTGGAGCATTCTTAATGGAATTAGACAAACTAGTTTGTACAGTAGCCAAAAAGGACGACTTGGAAATTAAAGAGGTCTTACCAGTTGATGATGAAGGGATTGTTTTATCCTATCTTTGATTGTAAACTAAATTGATTAGACGGTAGGAGGTGCAATTGCATTTTGGATAATCTGCGTTTGATGCTCAATAATTGAAGTTCCTATGGGTCGACTTGGTTTATCGAAGTTTGAAGAAATCTTCAATGGGGGTGGAATGTTGGTGTTGCCGAAGCTATGATTTTGGTTTGTGTTTTATTAGTGGATGAGGTTGTTTCTTGCAGGACTAGGTTGTTTCTTGCGGATGAGTCTGTGCGAAACTAGTCACTTAAGTGGTTAAGAAGGGTTCCGACAATCAAAACTGGGAAAACAAGGTCGAAACTTTAATTTGACGACGCATACAGGTTCGTGTCGTCATTTATGACCCATAGGAACTGGAATCGTGACCAAGGTAGTAGTAGTGGTGTCGTCATTTCCTTCCATCCTTGGAGACAAGTCTATACTCTTTTCAATCTTAATAGAAGTTTTAGCCGATGAGGAGAGCTCAGTGGGAGCTAGAGAACCACTCTCAGCTTCTGTCTGATCGAAATCATCGAAAAGCCATAGGGCGGAGTGCGCGTACTAAGACTAATGCTAGAGCTCACTTCTTCCTTACTAGACCAATTGCCATGAATGAATAAAGAGGCTTGACTTTAGCTACAGGCCTGGGGGAACGAATAGGCGTGGGGAAGAGTCTTCAACAAAATTAATTGAATAGACAGAGAAGTCCGGTAAGCCTATCGATTCAAGCAAGTCCGACTAGTTTAGGCACCGTCTTCCAGACTTCTAAAAGCGGATGGTTTTAAGTCCAGAGCCCTATTCTGGTTATAGAGTATGTGTAGCCAATAAGTTGGTTAGCAAACTGGTGAATCAATAGGCTTTGCTCTTGCCTTCACTTCCAGGAGGAATTCTATCATCCATGGCGAATATATCGTATAACAAGAAATTACTTAAGTCATCGGTTTGAATCCTGTCCCCACCTAATACATCTGAGGCCCGACCTCAAGATTTTAGATTCTGTAAGTAACTCACTACAAGGAATAGGAAGAAGAAAATGAAATAGGAACAAGCGCGTTGGTTGTTTAGTTCGAAATGGAGATTCCTTTCCCCTATGATTCTAGGAACAATCCTCACCGCCCTTTCAATTCTATCCATAAGCCTCTATCTAAGAAGCCAATTAAACCAAAGAAAGAAAGAAAGAAAAGAGACGATGGCCTTATGCTTGAACAACCTTCTTCTCAAAAGAAGCGAAGACGACTCGAAGAGGGAGAGGCCGAAGGAGGAAATGGAAATAAGGCGGAAGGAAATGGGGATGCACCTCTTGTTCATGAAAAGGAGGATCCTATAACCCCTGAAATTGAAGTAATTCAAGTAAGTTTAGCCCCTGTACAAGATAGGGGAAGTTCAATCAGAATAGAATGACCTCCTATTTGACTTTTCACTTGCTAACGAACTTCTACCTCAGCTAAATGCAAACCTTGACCCGGAGTTGGAGAATAACAAAGTCTTTTCTAATCTATCTCATAGTATTACTGAAAGAGTATGGGCTCTTCTCGAAGGAGATGCCGTTAATTCTCCTTCCTTAGGTGTCAAATGTGATTGATCCGGCAGAATGGCTAAAGAATTACCTACACTTTGTATTTTTGTTTAGTCTCGCTTGTTATCGTAAGAATCCTAAAGACCAGGTGAGTGGACATCTTGCTTATTTTCTAGTTCTATTGAGTGGGTCTACAACTTCCTTATTCTAGGTTATTTGGTACTGCCTTCTTTTGTGGACTCCTAGGAATTCCGTATAGAGGAAAAGACAGTCTTTAAATTGAACTAGCTCTGGGGTTGCTGAAACCTCTTTGCCTTCGACGGAGTACATGTTTTTGAAGTTCCATTCTTTCCTAGAGGGGAAAAACCTCTACCTTAAGGAAAAGTGTATAACCCCAAGGCCACGAACCAAAGGAGAGAGGCTAGGTCTCTATCAATAGAAAGAAAAGCAAAAGGTCTTAGCCCACACTAAAAGAATCAAAATAGTTAACAGGTGACATAAAAGAGCATTGAGAGAATCAGTATGGTCATAGCATGATCTTTCTTATTACATCACAACCCACAAAAAAGGAATTGTGTATAGAGAAGAAGTCACAGCTAAGAAATAAAAAAGGGCGATGAAGGGGGAGCTAGCTTTAGTAGAAGTAGGGGTGGGAGATTCAGTTAATAGAAATCTTGAAGGTGAAATTTAATCTCTACCTCAGAGGTAGATTAATAGCTTTGCCTTTCCTCATCCTATTTTTTTCTCTTTGATCCCACGCTCTTATCTTCCATTCATTCTTTGATCCTAGTTATTATTTCCATGAATCTCTTTTTCCCATTCATCTCAAACTTCCTCGTAGTAGTTGTAGTATCATCGAACTAATAGATGTACCGCAATGCAAGTACTAGAACTATCAATTTCTATCAATATCGGGATAGACAGAGGTCTAGAATAGTATGCTGTAGGAGTGAGTCCGGGGTAGAGTAAGGAAGTTAGACTGAAATGAAGGACTCAATTCCTTTAGAAGAAAGGAGACATAAATAATAACCAATTCTATGAAAGAATATCTTATTTACTAGAATCGATTGATACTAGTCCGGGTTACCTCAGATATAGAGCCATTAGGTGAGAAAAAAAAGGTACTTAGTGCACTAACTCAAACCTTATTCTTGGACGAAATGTCCTGCTAACATAGGGGCACTCCTACTAAGAAATGGAAGATCCAATTTCTTTCTCTTCGACGACACAGTGCCTCACCTGCCCTCTGCTACACATCTCTTTCGTTCGCCCTAAACCCACCCACCAAATGGAACTCTGCCCTTTTTTGTTGGGTTAGAACGATTATGAAGTTAGGGAGGAAGAAGAGAGGGAAGAAAGAGTATAGTAATCTTTACCTTTCCCACCTCTCAGAAATGGAGAAGGAATCAAAAATCTAGTGAACCCCTCAAACTCCATAGGTAATTCGAGATAATTCGAGAAGAATAAGATAAGCTAAGACAAAGAACTTGAACATTGACAATAGAAATTTGAATACTACCATTATTTTGCGTTGACTCTTCTGCGAAGTAGCCTAAAGCATCCCTTTTTTCGCTTATTACTCCTATAGAACGAGAGATTCAGCAACATTCACTGAGTAAAAACAAACATCCATTTTATTTCGTAAGAAAACTTCTTGTAAACTAAGATTAGTCTTAGATTATGTAGGAAAAGGGATCGCATCACCGACCATATCTATTATTAGTAGGAAGGTAAGTTCAAAAAACTATCTTTCTCTATTTGATTGACAATGTAAATCTATTCGGATGATGTGAAAAATTATGTAGCCGAGTCACGAGGACTTATTCTTCTACTCCCTTCCCGGAAGATAGAGGGAACTTAGCCTCTAACAAAGTAGTAGCTGACATAGGAATAACTGTCAAAGGAAGAGCTTCCGCTAAGATTCTAACTTATTTAGAAACTAGATTTGTTTCCCCTGCAGACTCTTCTTTTGAAGAATCTGATTCGCTAACATTGGTATAGTGAATGGGTCTTCCTTGCCAACTTTCACTTCTAGAAGGAAGAAGTAGAAGCTGACCCTCATACATACATTGTAGGGAAGGACCCGTCCAGTGGTATAATTTATGGAGAAAGGCTTCCATCAGCAGGTAGGTATTTACCTTTATGATACCTTCACGTCTTGTTGTCAAACCTACTACTATTCATATAATAAATTTTCTCGCTTGCACATATAATTGGGCTCTTAAGCAACTAGAGGTCTGCAATGACTTTTTACCCGGAACTCTTAAGGAGGGGTCTATATGTCTCAACCTCCTGGTTTTCTAGATAACGCTCATCCAGGATATGTATGCTGACTTCCCAAAGCTCTTTATGGACTGAAGCAAGCTCCCAGAGCTTTTTTTCACTTGTTTTAGCACTATATTATGCTCTAAAGGGATTCTTTGGAAGTGCCTGTAATACCTTTTTATTCATTCGTCACACATTTAGGGATAGTATCTACCTTATTTTATATGTCGATGATCTTTTTCTCACATGGAGTGGTCAACAGGGAATACTTGCTCTTCTTTCGTTCTTGCATGCTCATGAAAATATGAAAGACTTGGGCCTTCTCCACTACTTTCCTTGTATGGAAGTATGTCGGCAGGGGCACACTCTTATCCTTCGTCAACAGAAATATGCCCTAGATCTCTTGCCTCGTGTAGACATGCTTGATTATCGTCCTTTGGCCACTCCTCTTACTAGTGGTAACGAGCTTCCCAAGTTGGATGTCACTTCCCTCTCTGATTCCACCTATTTCATTCTTCTATTGAGTCGACTAACTGTAACTATAAGTTACATGCCTCGAACTCGTATAAATATTCTTCCTCTAGGGCCTCCTTTCACCTTTTGTTAGCGACCCTTAAACATGGGTTCCAGTAGTGCTAGTTCAAGCCTTACCTTTTTCGTTAAGTCTGACTATTTTTCAAATTCTATATATGAATGAAAGCTACATTTCGGCAAATAGGTATATTAGTTTCACAATTGAGGTCAGAGCTTCAAGTCAGTAATGTCTCTTTAGTGCCCCATACTCTACTACAATTCTTATTCAATATAATAATATTACTACAATGTCGTGCCAATGTCTCCCTTATAAAATTGAAGATAAGTCTTTTGATTACGAGGGTGACAACCGAGGCTTTTAAGAGAAGTATCCATAGAGGCTATAAAGAGTTATCTCATATCTAATAGGAATAATCAAATTGTTATGTCTACTGTGGGAGATGGGGTCCCAAGACCATCTCTTCGACGACGTAGACAAGGGGCCCCGTCATGGGTGATCTGAGAAGAAAGATGCAGAAAAAGATGGCCCCCTTAACGGGTCAAGCCCTCGCTCATAACTAAAGGATCCTTAACATAGGCACACACTGCATAAGCTCATAGGGCAAGATGAAGATCCGGAAAAAGGTTAAACAGATTGTCAACTTCACTTTGGCATGCTTCCATCAACGCTGAAAAGACAGCATTGAACGAGAAGAGAACTAAGGCAAGGCTGGTGATGTGCCACTATATGGAGGGCTCATAGAGAGTAGAAGCACTTTCCTTCACGCTGAGTGTGAACTTCCGATTTCAGGCTACTCTTAGACCATGAAGATTGCATATGACATCAATCAGCTAGGTCCGTCGTATGTCGAATAGTTTGTCAATGCATGCTTCCATTTATTATGCTAAAGTTAGTCTTTAGAATGTTTTCTGATGAGAAAACTCTTTTTCTTCAGATCCTTTTTAGAAATAAAGAAATGTTATAAGTCCTCAAACCCGATATCTGAGAGGAGATGTCTTTGGGAGCTGCTAAAGAAAGTGTCTAAATGCATTCAGGGACCATGGTTGGTCACCGGTGACTGCTTGGTCCCAGATAGCAGCTCCTGATGAACTGTCCAGCTAGGCACGATCGCAGACAGACACTGAAAGCAGCTAGCCGCAATCAGGAGATCCACGACTTTAAGATTAAGATCCGCTTTTTCTTTAAGATGACAAAGCTCCCCACTAGACGCTAATTGCCGAATCAACACCAGGCAGTATAGGAGTCCTTTCTTCGATCGGCCTTCCCCAGACCTGAACTGAAAGGACATACCAGCCCCCGAAGGATTTATGGGCATTCCTTCATGTCGGGAGGAGGTAGCGGTTGGAGGAGACTTTCTTTCCGCTTTGACTTGCCTTCCTTATCTTTCAATATCGACTTGCATGTGTAATTGGTCCTTTCTCTCTCCTCAGTTGCTTCTTGAGACAACAAAGTTTTTGCTTGTCTTTCCTTGCTACTTTCAATCAATCAGAAAAGGAGGATTGAGCAGTGGCTTGGGAATTAAGACAACACTTGATGGGAATTGAGGAGTAGTAAGAAATGATAAAGAGTGAAATTTACTCACCCTCTCCGCTTTTTCTTTCTTGAGAAGAATGCTCTAGTCTGTCATAAATGCCACTAGGTCATCTATGATTTGCATCTGCAAGAATGAAGGACAGAAGATTGGAAAACTAAAAATAAATCCAGGGCGTCCGGTAGATGAAGTCTACGTTTGTAATGTCAGGATGAAAAATGGGGGATAGCACTAGAGAGTCGGGAACTTTCACTGCAACTGAAGAGGCTCATACCTTACATCAAACTAACCTATCAACAGAAAGAACTGAGGTTTATTTCTTTGCAATAGGGAATGTAGTTGAAATAGAGATTCGCTTGAAATAAGAGCAGTACTAAAAGAAAGTTGTAAGACAGAAATAAGTCGATTGCTTCCATTCCAGAAATCAGGGTATAGAAGTCTTGTGGTGCTGCTCTAACCACGTTATGAAGTTGAACCACAGTTCTCCCTTACCTTTCGTGGTGAAATTTTACTTCCCTTTTTCATAGCTATTATGGAGGAACTGCTGCCCTCACTCAATTCTAATCTCGAAATCTTTACTCGATCAGGAAATGCTTATCTTATATGGCACCATAGGTCTGAGTTTTGTTTCTTATATGCGCTTTCATTCGATCCGACTTCAAGAACTTGTAGGGGGCTACCCAACCTTTACTCTTTACCCTCTCACTCCCTAAGGAATGAAAGGCCACATCTACGCTCAAACCACTGGAATATGAATGAGATTTAGAATTACACCATATAACAGTACATGGCTTTTCTTCTCGAACCCACCTCCTCCAAATAAATTGTACCTCCATAATTCAATTCAATTCAAGATAGAAGGGAGAATGTCACTGACAAAGATGAGCTCTACCAGTCTCTCCTTTTTTTATTCCTTCAAAGGCCAGTTCTAATTTCTCCTTAGAAATTTCATCCATAAGCCATTTAAAAGGAAGGATCCGGTGGGTCCCCTCGTTCTCTAATTGTTTAAGGTGGTCCAAGTACGTATCCAATGCCCTACCTTTAGGATAGAAGATCACCCCCTAATCTGGTGCCTTTTCTCTAAAATGGAATCTTCTTGAACCTTGTCCGAACGACGGGCTTCCTCTATCTTAAGCTCCGTTTGGAATTGGGTCTCAATTATTGCCTCATAAATATCTTCGGGCAAGAGACGCTTGATAATATTTATGCTAAGACAATCAATGAGCTCCCGACGCCTATGTTCATCCTCCTATAACGGATGATAAACCTCAACAATAGGCGTTGCAAGGTTGGGAGAGTCCGGGGCCGGTTGGTTGAGACTGGCTTCGGAATTACCAGCCGAACTGCTTCCAAATATATCAGTCCACCTGAAGTCCCTTCCTCCAGCACTCTCACCTGATTCTGATCCAGAGTCCCTCGAAGGAGAGATCATCATCTTATTTTCCAGATCAAGACCCACAAAAATCATTGCAAGTAGGAAACCTCCGGAATACCAGCCAAACCAACTAACGATCAAGTGAACAAGAATTCGTTAGTATAAGCGCCCCAATAAGATATCAAAACTTAGACCAAAAGATTGTAGTAATAGAGAAGCGAAGCCAAGAACACAAAAAATAATGAGAAGGGAAAAGACCCTTCCTCGTAGATGAGGATATAAGGGACGAAGGATATTCATGGTAGTGTAGTTAGTATGATTGCTATTTCCTGCACAACCATTATTCGTAGTACGCTACCTCTCCCACTCATCAAGGCAGACATCATAAATAAAACTATTGCCAAAGGAGACCGGAGTAAGCTATGCTCCATCACCTACAAACAGATAAGTTACAGAAGTATTGCACTTCTCAGGAACCTTTGCATCAGAGTGACCCCGCCAGGGCGATCCAGTCACCCGGACTTCAAGTTTGATCCATTAGGTTCTTTTTTTTTCAGAAAAGAAACGAGAGACAAGAAAACATCTTTGATTACGATTAAAAGGAACAATCTCAAATAGACCAAGATCCAATTTTGGGTCATTTCTTGGTGAACATGATCTGCCATAATCTCTTCGATCACTTCAATTATGTGCTAGAATAGAGAGAGATTTGGTAGGAAAGTGGAAGAGACCTTTTTGTATATGATAATCAAAGGGAGTGGGAAAGATACAGTAATTCTTTGGAAAAGCTCGGTTCTCTTTGCCTTCGAGCTTTTATTCCTCAATCCACGGATTCGTTCCTTCATATACCTCCCCACCAATAGATAGAGACAAATAGGAATAAACCGAACCACGTCTACAAAATGCCAATACCATGCAGCTGCTTCAAAGCCAACGTGATGCTCGTTGGTCAGATGACCAAGATATTGGCGAATACCACATATGATCGAGAAAATAGTACCTATAATCATATGAAAATCCATGAAATCTCGTTTCTAAGAAAAAGGTAGAACCATAAATACTACCTGAAATAGTGAAGGGTGCTTGATAATATACCATTTCTTGAAAGCCTGTGAATACTAGAGCCAGTGAAATGGTAGCTACTAAAGCGTAAACTACTCGTTTTTCCTTCCCCGCTAGTATAGCATGATGAGCTCAAGTTATGGCAGCTCCAGATGAAAGAGGAATAAGGGTATTAAGAAAAGGGATTTCCCCAGGATCTAAAACCACAATCCCTTTTGGGGGCCAAATACTTCCGATCTCTAACGTAGGTGCCAAATATGGAGGGGAAGAAGCCCGAAAAAGATCAAAAAAGAACATAACCTCTGATACAATAAACAGAATAAAACCATATCGATGTCCTAATTGTACGAATGTTGTATGATGCCCTTCGAGCATATATTCACGTAGAACATTGCATCACCATACTATAATGACCCGTCTGGTCGTTTTGAGAGTATTAGCCTCGAACCCCTATTTATTGCTCCATCTATTTTATTTTTGTGGTTATGTAACTTTTCGGGAGGATTTGTTTTGGTTTTAGAGTGGAATAGGACACGTAGTCCCTAAAATGGAAGTCTAAGTCGTAGGAATTGAACGTTCTTTTATTTGTATGAATACGACTCCAGAATGGATTTTTGATTGTTACAGTAGCTCCGTATGATGATTTTGGTCTTAGGGGCGTATTTGGATGTTTATTTGGAGGTCCGTAGTATATTTTAGCGTCAATTGACAAAAGTTGGAAAAATTGGATGATTTTTAGGATGTTTGGCCGGGAGTGGACTTTTTGATATTGGGGTTGGTTTCCCATTTTGGAAGTTGAAGTAGGTCCTTAATGTAAATTATGACTTTGGTGCAAAATTTTAGGTCAATCAGACTTGATTTGATAGGTTTCGGCATCAGATGTAGAAGTTTGAAGTTTTAAAGTTTATTAGGCTTGAATCGATGCACAATTCATATTTTTAGCATTGTTTGATGTGATTTAAAGGCTCAACTAAGTTCATATGATGCTTTAGGACTGGTTTGTATATTTGGTCGAGGTCCCGGGGACTTATGATGGTTTTCGGATGGTTAGCGGTTCAATTTGAACTTGTGAGAATGGCTGAAGGCACCAATTCTAGTTCAATCGCGCCTGCACAAGATTTACCGCAGGTGCGAGCTAACAGAAGCGAGCATTTTGGCACAGAAGCGGACCTGGAGGAGGTGTCCTGTGGTCGCAGGTGCGATGTGAAGGCCGCAGAAGCGAAGTTGCTTCTACGGAAGTATGAGCGCAGAAGCGAAAAGGCCAGGGATGCCTATTTATCGCAGATGCGGACGAGGTCCACATGAGTGCATGCGCAGAAGCGCTCTTTGGCCCCAGGAGAGGAAGGCAGAGGAGAATATGGGTTCGTAGAAGTGAACGAGCCCGGACTAAGTTAGAACCGCACCTGCGATGGAAATTTCGCTGGGCTAAAAAGGGCCAATTCTGAGGGTTTAATTTCATTCACAATTTTTGAACCTAGAGATCTCAGATTGAGGCAAAATTTTGAGAGTTTTTCAGAGGAAACATTTGGGTAAGGATTCTTGAATTTTTAAATCTATCAATTATTTCTTCATTAAATTAAGGATTTGGGTTGAGAAATTTGGGGAAAATGGTGGGAGTTCTTAGACCAAAATGTGGGCATTTAAAAGCGATTTGAGGTCGGATTTGAGTAATGTTGGTATGGGTGAACTCTATATCGAATGGGTGTACGTATTTTGTGACTTTTACCCGATTCCGAGACATGGGCCCAGGTCGACCTTTTGGGATGATTTTTCAATTCTTTGCTAAAGTCGTAGTTTCATTATTTAAAATTTGTTTTTTGTAGTAGTATTTATAGTATGTAATTTCTTTTGGCTAGATATGGGCCGTTCAGAGTCGGAAAGTCAAGGGAAAGGCATTTTTATCGACTAATTAAGCGAGATTTGAGGTAAGTGACTTGTCTAACCTTGTGTGCGGGAACCTCCCCTTAGGACTTGGTACTGTTGTAACAATTTGTGATATGTGAGCATCGTGTACGCGAGGTGACGAGTACGTACACGGGCTAGATGTGGAAATTCCGATCCTTGCTGAGTAGTCTTCTTTTAAATTCCTTAACTGGGTTGCCTTAGCATGTGTAGCTGTCATGTTTAGCTTAGTATCGCATGTCTACGTGTCTTAACTTTTACTTGAAATTTATGCAACATGCTTAGTTGAATTAGTTTCCTCTGTGATCTTGTATTCAGTCTTTAACCGTATGATTCCTTGCTGTAAATACGTTGTTCCATATGTTACAAGTTGTGTGTTTACTTTTGGGACTACGAGGCGGTACCTCGGGAGATCCCTCTGCTGCATATTTACTTTTGGGACTACGAGGCAGTACCTCAGGAGATTCCCCTCGTGCATATTTACTTTTGGGACTACGAGGCGGTACCTCGGGAGATCCCCCTATTACATATTTACTTTTGGGACTACGAGGCGGTACCTCGGGCGATCCCCCTGTTGTGCATTTACATTTGGGTCTACGAGGCGATACCTCAGGAGCGCCCCTGTTGTTTTCCTCTATTTGTTGTGCTGTTACCTTTTTGTAAATTCTCGTTGTTCATTTCTTATTCACTTTATTGTATTATTATATTTTCTGCCTCATTTTCTTTTATTCAAGTAGGTCCTTAACCTGACATCGTCACTACTCTACCGAGGTTAGGCTTGGCATTTACTAGGTACCGTGGTGGTGTACTTATACTACATTTCTCCACATCTTTTTGTGCAGATTCAGGTTCTTCCTACCAGGCCAGATACCAGTGAGTTGGACCGTACGTGGAGACTTCAAGGTATATCTGCCAGCGTCCGCAGACTTCGGAGTCCCCCTCCCTCTATCCTTATTATATTGTTTTCTTATTCTCTTTAGACTCTGATGTATAAAGACACTTAGTATTTTCTCTTAGAAGCTTGTGACTTATTTCTACCGGGTTTTGGGAATTGTAATTATTTGAATCACAGTTTTTTTTTTCTATCTACATTTCATGTGTTGAGATTTGAGTTCAGTTTTATATTCAGTTATTCCGTAAATTATTAGGCTTACCTAGTCGTAGAGACTAGGTGCCATCACGACATCCTATGCAGGAAAATTAGGGTCGTGACACATACGAACATGGTATATAGGATAAATGCGAGGCCCAAACTGAGAAGTGTTGAACCCCCTTGAAATGAGTGCATGTACATCACACCTCCTATGGTTGTTGCCAAAGCTCCGAGTGAACCCGAAATAAGCCATAGACTTGGATCTACCAAATGATAAGAATGCCTCTGAGATTCAATAATAAACCACTTTGCCTCGATTCTATGTAACCCCCCTCACCCCCACCCCCTAAAGTAGTAAAGCAAAGAAGAGCTCTTTTGGGTCTAATTTTCTTTCTATTTGACATGACAAACATAGAAATAAGAAGGGATGGTTCTTTCATTTCATTGATAGAAGTCTAACTAGAAAAAGACTCTCTCTATTACTTTGAGAAGAGAATCGTTGGTTTAACCGACGAACTACGTGGGAAAATAGACCTTCTTTCTTTGATTTGAAGGAAGATTTTTTGAAAGTAACAATTCCATTCAATTTGCTTTCGGAAAACTTGCTGGTTGTGGATTAGTTCATTATGTGCCGCCAGCGGCCTCAACTCAAAGGCGCAGGTTGATCTCTCTGGTTGAGGCTGTATTCATTTATTCATATTTAAATTGACACGTGGGAATGGCTTACTCTACTAGTGACTCGGCTTGGTCTCGCTCCCTTCCCGCACTATTCCTACCCACTAAAAAGAGCGATTGGGAATCTCGAGAACCTTTCCGAAGGTCTTTCTTCGCGGGGTGATTAGAAAAGAAATGAGTATTTAATTCTTTTACTTCCTTCCATTCCACTATTCTGATCGAATTAATTGCTCTTCTAAACGACCAAGTCATAATGAGATTAAAAATCGATGCTTCCTTGGCCTTGTGGAACATGGATTAGCATTATGTCATTCCTATAAGTGATGACCCACCCAATATTGCTATGTACGGACTTAGAGATCAAATATAATATATTTTTTTCCATTCCTCGTGAGCCACTTATTTCTCTGAAATAAGAGATTAAAGTCATCTTCCTCATTCCCAAGAAGTCGACGGTGTTACACCATTGGGATACTTTGAATAAACTTGAGTACATATAGGATACACCAATGCTAAAAATATTTCTCAATATATCTTCCAAACTGTTGAGGTCATTGCTCCGGATCTTGTTCTCCCGGTGTAAAACCAGTTGGTTCCTTAGTTTTAGAATTCTGCTGATCCCAAGTACTCCATATCCATCATTGCATATAGGAATATGAAAGTAAAGAGGAAAAGGCATGAGTAGAAGAATTGTGTGAAATAAGTGAATTTATCCGGTTGACACATTCTTGATTGATTGAGACAAAGTTATTCCCTCAATACAACTTAACTCCGTCAAGCTTGTACGAGTAGTGAAGAAGTATAGAGCACTTTAGTTGGTTGTTGACCAACGGAAAATATGGGAGAAAAAAAGATGGACGAAGACAATAAAAAGGGACACTTTACTATACTAAGTGACACCAAAGTACTCTTTATGAGGATTTGAAAGCATCAGATTGAATCAGACAGAAAGTTCACCCCTCACCTAGTCTCCCCCATTCTGAAATAGTGGAGAAAGTCATGATAGATGGGGCTATTTTACCCTTGCTACTGTAGTTGAAGTAGCATTCTCCAAAGAAATTCTTCGAGTACTGTCTTCATTACAAGATCGCGAAGATGCGGATCGGTCAGACCGGCTCTATCTAACTGCAAAACTATATACTCTAGGATTTCTGGCCTTAAGCCTTGTTCCCTAAAAGGGGATTCGCGTAAAACTGGAAGAAATTCGATGTCCGGTTCATTGAGAAAGAGATTAAAAAGTGGATCTTGAAGATTCGATTTTATCTCTAAAATTTTGATATCGAACAACACATTATTTACCGCTGATAGAAATTCAATCGGAGTTGGGGTTTCATTTAAAAAGGTTCTAACTAACTCTTTGTATCCCCCATCGTTAAGTTGAGGAGGTAATTGGTCGATTATGCATGCTTCTAAGAGATGGATTCGAGCTTAGAGGTCTATCTCCCGATCCTCAAGCTCTAGGAACTGACAACCCCAAGGAAAATGAGAATTGGAGGGGGGGGGGAGATTATCCTACCTAACTAGAAGTGAATTTGTATGGGATTATCCTATAATTATAGTAGTAGTAGAACTAGATGAATCTGTTTCTCCACTTGAGGAAGGGGAGTAAAAAATGCGAAAAAGAGCAAAATGTCTATATGACCATGACCATTTCTTAATAAGTAAGAAATTAGTAGTAGATAGAGTATCCGTATTAAAATATGTATTTAAATTCTTACTACTCGGGATAGTAAATAAGAAAGTTTCATCGAGAAAGCATTTGACCTAAAGTTAAAGTGCCATATCTTCCAAAACTTCTCTTTCATATAGATCGTCGTGGCATGAACTAATTTCTTCGCTTTGATTCCACCCCTAAATCTAGCTCCTACTCCTTCTCCTTCTCCTTTAGGATAGGATCCTCCTTGGTCCTTTTTACATAACATTCTTGGCTGTCTCCGGTCCGGTAGGTCGGTCGCCCTCTAGCCTGCAACTAACCAAGCTATGGAGCTAGGTCTACACCGCCATGTCGAGACTCTCTTTCAAAAGTGAGATAGCGTCTTTCATAAGAGGTAAAGATCACTCCATCATGCAGCAGAGCAATGTTCATCTAACTAGAAATTTCATAAGAGAAGAAGAATCATAGCGTAGGGTCGACATAAACAATCAGTTAAAATTGTCTAATGATAAAGCATGTGTTCACGTTCGTAGTTGCAATAAATTTTCTTTTTTTAATCGAGATTGTCTTGGTCTTCAGTCTACCCTAATGAAACCTAAAATCTAACTCCCTCGATTTCTCTTTCTGATAGACTAGCTTGCGCATCTTCTCTTTGGAACTCATCCTTGGCTTGGGGAGTGCTCTCTCTCTCTTACTGTGTCAGTGAAGGAAGGATAAGAGTAAGAGCAATTGGCTGAATGATTGTTATTCCACTTATGGTTACAGTGCCTCTATTGAAGCAGAACAAGTCTAATAATCTAGCCCTAGTTTTCGGGGATGTAATTTCGATCTAAACCCGAAAACTTATATCTTTATATACGAAATTACTTCGTCCTTTTTTTAGCCCTTTTTTCATTTGGGGGGGGGGGGTCTCCTTACCTTCGGTCTCATTCAAGACCTGATCAACTCATTTCGGGGTTAACCTGTCGATCAACTATAGGTTGAGCTTCTAGTGAAAAACTAAAGCCCTACTTTATAGAATTTAATTCTGCTGATTTGCAATAACTTGGCTTTTTTCTTCACTTCAACTTCGAGATGATTTTAGCCACTGGGGACCGGCTCAATGAGCACCTTTGGGCGGTGATTTCTCGATCAACTATCTGACTTATTCAAAACGAAGGTGAACCTAAGACTTGAAGAAGTGCAATGCAAAAGAACGCCTTCTTTCTGGAGGCCTCGGGCAGTGGAAGCTGAACAATCGCTAAGGAATAGCTTGAACTAAGAGGAAGTGAATTAATGCTTGGCCAACTCCTCGGTATTCATTAAAGGCTTCGCACATACCCATGCTAGTTCTTTTTCTAATACTAAGGCCGCATATCTGTACTCATTAGTAGGAAAAAGCCCTTCACTTCAAAACAATCAATCAGGACTGGTGCCATCCGCGCCTCTTCTGACTATTGAAAGTGTAAGTTCAAGCTTTGAAGCTTATTTTCCAGCATTCCTTTCAATTCTTTCAACTGATTTGGCAACTTTAAGCTATACAAAGTTAGGTGATTTACCGGGTCGATATTCATCTTGATTTCAGCCTTTATTTTCTTCCTTTGAAACGATTGACCTGACCGGCTTGAAACTTGATTTGATTATCTAAGGAAGCTGAGCCAATTGAAAACTATATTTTTTCAAATGAAGACTCTTCTTTTTAGGAAGACGATTCCTGGCTATTCTTCAAAGCCTATTTGAAAATAAAACATTCGTTTCGTGATGTGTGGCTCCAGCTTAAAACTTTGAAACTATACCAAATCATACTCGACAACTAAAGTATGGAGAAGAAGAGCCGGAAAGGGCGAAACCTCTCTTTTCAAAAGAAAACGACCCGCCAAAAGACATTGCAATAGAGAACTCTTTAGCGGAAATGGTTTTCTGCCCTACTGAAACTCTTTCAGCCGATTCGCGACAACACATTACTTCAGATCAGATTTGTGCCAATTCCTCCATTCATAGAATGCCCTTATCAATCAAACATTCTCTCTCTTACCGGAACTACCCTCTGCATCTCCATCTTTAGCAGTTGCTCAATCTTTCATTTCTAAAATCAAACTTGGATGTCACGGGACTTTCTGACAACTTTGTTCCTTGTATTTTTTCCATCTTTAGAAGTTCCATATTAATCGATTTTAATCTGATCGATCAGCCGAGATGGTTAGCTTAGTCTCTAATGGTATTTTATATTTATAATACCTAGACTAATGATAATCTTCCTTTCATGAATTAGAATCTTAAGCAGCTCAATTCCGATCTTCACTAGTTTGAGACAGCCCTTTGTTCAAGTACCCCTTTTTCTACTCGAGCCTCGGCAGAGCCATTTTGATCTCATTCGTATTCCAAGAAATTCTAAAGGACTCTTTTATATTGCACCGATGCTAGAAAAGGCTGGACTATTCCCTATCGAGCCAACATAAACTCTTCAACGGATCCTCCTTTTTTCAACTAGTAGATCGTCTTTTCTTAAGGTTTCGTACTACTACTCAAATGATACGTGAATTTCTCAGGAGAAGTTTTTCTAACTGGATTGAAATTATGAGACAATTCGGTTATCTAGACAAATCTGCCGCCTTAGAGAAGGGGCACAGTGTTGAAATTGTTAAACTGGAGAAATGAGTTGGAAAGGAGTGGAACAAAAGCAGACAAGTGAAGACCAAAAGAGATAGGCTTATGACTAAATACTACCCGGAACAAAGCCCAATCGATTCGAATCGGTAAGTCGAACAAACAAAGACTATAGTTTGCGATCAAGTCATTTGCTTCTATAGCGATTCAGAATTCCATTTTGATATGTAAAGTTCTTCAATTGATTCATCAAGGATAGAAGGGAGCAGGGGTATAAGTAGGCTTTTCTTGAATGGGATGGATTTTCTGGATGTCCCATAAATAAGGCCTCAAACTCTATGTGATAGCCTCCATGCTCGATCCGACGTTCCTCATTCTCCCACTTGGCAAGCTGCTACTGTGAACAACAAAGTAAAGGATGCTTCCAGAAATCGTCTATTACACCCTGTGCGTCCCAAGGTGACGTTTAATGAATATGAGACCTGTTAATCATAATTTAAATACTTTTAAGGTCATAATTTGACTATATATGATATTTTGATAGAAAATATAAAGTTTGGGAAAAGTCGGATTAAAGTTTCGGAAAAAGCGACTAAGGATTTGCCTTGTAACAGAGCTTTTTTTGAGCAATAAATTTCGTGTTCTATATAGGGTCTTATTGGGACATATTATATACAAAATTGAAGGTCTTGAAATTTAGTTTCAAACGCTCTTAACCGTTCATCATACGACATCCGAATTAAAAGATATAAGCGTCGGAAGATGGGCCAATTCTAGGATGCCAAGCTAGCACCTCTTTGACATTTCCAAACTTGATATATATAGGTCTTAGGCTGTATTTATCTTCATTTTGCCATATAACACGACCTGAGAACATCCATAAACATATCCATAAGCTCTCTTCTAGGTTTTCAAAGGAGATTAACATCCCGTGTACGAAATCAAGGAGCGATAACATTAGAACGATCCCTACGACGTAAGTATCGCTATATCACCTCTCTTTTTCTTTGTAGTTTGAGTTTTGGAATGTACTTCATAGTTAAAAAAACATTTCAAGGAAGGTTGATAAATTTCTTTTCTAATATTTAAAACTCACAGGACGGTGATCGGAAGCCGTGAGTTCGATTTATTTCACTTTTAGTGGACTGTTTTATAGTCCACTCGTGTTGGACTATTGTGCTGATGATTTATGGAGTTTGGAAGGATGAAGGGCATGGAGAAACACCACATGTTATATTGATGGTCCTGAATTGTAGTTGGGTTGTTTTTGAGTTGCTGATTGTATTGTGTTTGTATCTCATCTATAGTAGGCTTGAGGGAGCAGTGAAATCAGGAGAAATGCTGCCCGTTTTATTTTAGAATCAAGTTATCATTTGAGATACGTGATTTACTACCGCCATCTAAGTTGTACACGTATTTCTTTGTTATAGGGTTGGCGCGCTAGTTGTCATAAGCTTGTTGTTGAGTTGCATTGATGATTTGAGGTATGTTAATTCTATCCCTTCTTTCCTTTTGGCATGATCTATATGATACAAACAAAACGATCAAGCACACAACTTTCATAAATGATTCTATTCTTAGAAGTACTAGGGTTGCCTATGTTCTGGATTCCCCAAATGTCCTACTATCATATCATATGTTCATAGGTCTCATGACATTCCAAGAAATCATATTGACTTACTTCATTATGCATTGCATCCATTTATAAATTTATACTGATTCATGACCAGATGGTGTTATATACGCGTATAGTATATGTATATGGGGTATGGGAAAAGGTTTTGGCATTATATACGCACCGCCACCTGATCAGCTGGTTTACATTTATGATTTCACCCACAGGGGATGAGATGATATGATGGGATGTCCTCAGAGGCTTGATGATGTTATGTATGCATATACCTATGCATGATATGACATTTATACACATGTACATGACATTATAATTGTTTCATCATTCACAGATCTATTCAGACTTACAGGTTGAGTCTTTGACTTCATGTTTCTTTCATGTCTTTTATATACTAATTTTTATGCCTTATATACTCGGTATATTATTCGTACTGATGCACATATTGCCTGGGGGCCTGCGTTTCATGCCCGCTGGTATAGGTAGACAGGCTGACGGTCCCCCATCTTAGGATCCTTACTCAACGAGAGTTGGTGTGCTCCATTTGATCTGGATCTGCTATTGTGTTTTGGTATGATATTTTTGTATACATATGGGTATGACGGGGCCCAGTCTCGTCCTTTATATATTTG
The DNA here is from genome assembly GCF_000390325.3 of Nicotiana tomentosiformis. Taxonomy (NCBI): domain Eukaryota; kingdom Viridiplantae; phylum Streptophyta; class Magnoliopsida; order Solanales; family Solanaceae; genus Nicotiana; species Nicotiana tomentosiformis. The sequence continues at coordinate 67,483,759 of NC_090813.1, forward strand.
TATACTCGGTTAGAGGTCTGTAGAAAGTCATGTATAGTTGGATAATATGTGGCCTTGTCGGCTCACCCTACCGTATTCCATATATATATGTGTGTGTGTGTGTGTGTGTGTGTGTGTGTGTGTGTTTGTGTGTATGTATATCTTTTAGGCATATTTTTCCACGTATGTTGTTCATATGAATCAGTGGTTTATTTTCAGATGTTATGCATGACCTACACTTATTTCATGTTTATATCTTTGACATATGCTTAGAGGTGTTCGATAGGTAGAACTCGGGCACTCGTCATGGCCCATCGGTTTGGATCGTGGCAAAAGTGGTATCAAAGCAGTTCCATCCTAGGGTTGTCTGCAGACCGTATCTAGTAGAGTTTTGTTTATGAGTGTGTTGTGCACCACACTTATAAACAGGAGGCTGCAGGACATATAGGATGTTATCCTCCTTTCTTATCTTAGATTGTGCGATATAAGGATTCATTCTCTTAACGATATGTTATGTTTTCAGCGATGCCCAAGAAGGCTACAGTCGCCCAGAAGGGCAAGTCCATAGATGATGAGACTACAAGTCGAGTGCCATGAGTTACCAAGGCTCGGGGAGAGTCGCATAGTGAGACTCCATCTCAAACTTCATATACCCTGCTCTCTCCAAAGGAGATCCGAGGGGCACCAGCTCTAGCACCCGTTCCAGTACCCCCAACAGCTTCTCAGCCAGATGCACCAGGTCAGGAGATGAGAGATGCTATTCAGCTATTGACTCGATTAGTGGCCGCACGGGCTCGGCGCCAGGAGGTAGGTATTGGTCATGCAGATAGGGCTCGTGATTTCATTAATTTGGACCCTCCGATATTCACTAGAGCAGATCCAAACGAGGACCCTCAGGTATTTATCGATAGGATGCAGAGGACTTTGAAGGTAATGAAAGCCACTGCGACTGAGTCAGTTGAGCTAGCTTCCTATAAACTTCGGGATATTGCAGTTAATTGGTACGAGTCTTGGGAGATGTCCAGAGGTGAGGATGACCTTCCAGCAGCATGACATGAGTTTACAGAGGCTTTTCTTCATCATTATTTGCCACCAGAGCTTAGACATGCCAGAGTTGATGGGTTCTTGACCCTTCGGCAGGGTAATATGAGTGTTCGGGAGTACAACCTTCAGTTTGATTCTTTGTCTAGGTATTCTCCCACTATTGTAGCTAAGATGAAGGATCGGGTTCACTGGTTAATGATGGGGTTGGAGCCGCACCTGCTTATTGACTGTATGTCGGTCTCACTTCATCCAGGCATTGATATTTCTTGTATTCAGGCATACGCTCAAGGTGTAGAAGAGCGTAAGCAGAAGCAGAGGGCTGATCGTGAGCATGATAGGGGCCATAGTAAAAGAGCGAGATCTTCAGGTCCTTCTAGTGAGTTTCGAGGTGGTCAGAGACAGCAGTACCTAAGGTATCCAGCCAAGCCATCGGCTAGTGCACCTCCTCAGTTTACCGGTAGGAGATTTGATCATTACACCTATCCAGGGCTCAGTCAGTGTTCTAAGGCCTCTAGTTCTCAGTATAGGGGTGAGTTAAGTCCGATGAGGCCACCCTTTCCACGATGTGCTTAGTATGGTAAGCAGCATGCCGGGCAGTGCCTTGTGGGGTTGGGTGTTTGTTATACTTGTGGTTTTCCAGGCCACGTTATGAGAGATTGTCCGACGAGAGGTAGTACAGGTATAGTTCAACCAGCGGGATCTGTAGCAGGTTCGTCATCATCAGTATGCCCCCTAGGCAAGGTTAGTCATGATCAAAGCCGATGATCGTAAGATATGTCCTCCATCACGATCTCGAATGAAACTAATTATGGAATCATGCGCCGTGTGAAATATATATCATCGTCGTTCTTAATCGAGACTCAGGTTAAGCTCCATCTCGGAACCTTGTGGGGTTAGGAGTAAAGCATATCGAGGTTGGCGCATCTCGTTAAGTGCGGAGAAGTATTGGGAACCCTAATATTTTTTCTTCATTGCCGTTTCTTTTTCCATTTCCCCGCCCCGGCATAGAGCTTCGCTTCCAGTTCTTCGGAAGAATCAACTTATGTCTCCCTTCTTCATTGATTTAGGGGAAAAGGAACCGTCTACTAGTTGGGAAGCTAGACATCAAGTAAGTGGTTTGATGAGGATAACTAAGCTGACACGTCAGAGTTGGCTGCTAGAACAACATGGTGGTGCCTTACCGCACCACAGGCAAATGGGTGGTAGCGTTCGTGGTGGTGCTTCAAGATTCCAATATACTGCGTCCAAGATCAGAACGAGCTTGTCAGTGGACCAATATCGTCCCATTATTGAGTGAGCTGGAACGCAACCATCTTATCCACTGAACTAGCTAGAAGCTATCTGTAAGGCCCCCGTAAAACTTTTCCTAAAAAACGGGTTCTGTGATGCCGAAATAGGCGTAGAGGTTAAATATAGTAGACGTGGTTCGGACTTTTTGGATTGAACAGTACGCTGGGGAGTTGAATGAAAATGTTGTGCAGAAGTAGGCATTTCTGCGGCTCGTTCCGCGACCACAGAACCACTCTACGGACCGCAGAGTGGAGTAATCTTTTGGGCCATTTTTAATGTGGCCGGGGGCGCTGCATCTTTAATGGATGCATGTGGTTCTACAATAGGTGACATTGATCAGTGATAGCAGTACACTCTTTTCAGCTGATTTGGTGAGCCCCACTTTATTTTGGGGTCATGCATCTTTTGTTTCTCATGTACTGTGTTTTGAGGTATAGTTGGGGCCTTGTTGCCGGCATTTCCATATTACTCTTCTATTGTACTTAGAGGCTCCGTAGATAGGTTGTGGTTGATGTAGAAAATTGAACTAGAAATGTTAATATTTGGAAATCATGTTTTTCGTTAATTCTATAAACTCGTAATATTTTAGAAATTATGAATGAAGCTGCTAATGGGAATGAAAAAAAGTAAGTTGTTAATAAAATCTTTTCAATATTTGATTAATGGAGTACATATCCTCTTTATTCATGGATGAGTTTGGGTTGAAGGAAATCTAACAGGCTTTCTCGGCCGGGTTCTCTCGGTTGAGCGCTGGTCGCGCTCCCCGAGTTTGGGGCGTGATACTATCGCTTCAGGCCGAAGCACTAAAAGAAAAGGACCAGAAAGTGAACGGTCAACGTAAAGGTTCAAGACTTAGCCGAGCGTTAGAAAAGCTAGATTAGCGTTGAAGCCCTATGTGATATAATGCTGAGCCAAAGACACAGTAATTAAGCCTTACGTTTAACTTAAATGCCAACGATCGGTTTCGATTGAGCCCTTGAGATAGATCTCAAATCCGAATAAATGAGTAACTAGCTGAAGAACGCTTAAAATGATTGCTGAGAGCTAAAGTAAAATTTATTTCCTTGTTATGCGTGAAAAAGTCAGTCCGAAAAATGAAGGGGTCCTCCTCTTTATATAGTAGAGGAGATTTAACCCTAGTATAATTCTAAATGAAGTAAAAATCTTTTCCTTCCTTCTTTCCCATGAAAATAAGATCCGCAACTAATACTAAGCGTGATCCGCGCCGCAATATCCGGCTGATGGCGGATATTTCGGCTTCTCGTTTGTCTCCTTCAACTGCCTTTCCTTTACCCTCGATTCTTCACCTCACTCGAGCTTGATTCCCAGTGGGTTCGTCCGTGCTCAACAATAACAATCCAGTATAATCCCACGTGTGGGGTCTGGGGAAGGTAGTGTGTACACAGACCCTACCCCTGCCCCGGAGGGTAGAGAGGCTGTTTTCGAAAGACCCTCGTCACAAGGAGATGAAAAAGTGGCAATGGAACAATAACAACCACATACGTCAAGACCCGTTATATCATTCCTCTGTTCTTGGTTCTAATCTGTGGGTATCTTCGGGCTTACTCGAGCCAGTAACAAGTAACGTCGTTACTCATTTCACAACGAAAAATCGGGGATAACTCTATCCTCAATTTTACCCGTATACAAATATAAATATTGGAATATGGCCAATAATATCTAGCTTTAAGAAAATTGAGATGTCAAAAATTCTTGAATCTTCATTTACTTTCTTCAACAGATTACTGATTGTAAAATCTTTATAGACTTGTACTTAATTCTCCTCTGAGATAGCATGTTTTTTAATATGTGTGAAACATGCTATTCTTAAATCCTAAATGTGATTGCCCATCATACGGCTCACCAACTTCACTTGCCTCTATGGGAGGCTCGCTCCGGGCAGGTTCGGATCACTTAAAATACACGGGTTCTACGAAGGAAAGGGTTGGGTTAGGAGCGTTTTCAATATGATTCTTTTCCTGTATTTGTTCGATGAGAAATGCGAGTCTGTTTTGTCTACTTTCTTCACCCCCCCCTATCAAAATGATGCGACCGGTGAGAAAGCGGACGACTTTAGGGCTTAAAGGAATACCTTTCTGTTTCATATTGAGTCCTCAGAGGTGCGGCCCACTTGGTGTCGGATCAGCTCGACAGGTCACTCAATAGTCTTTCGTGGAGTATCCCCTGTTTTAGTGAACCCTGGGAGTTGTCGGCGGCTCGACGATCTTTATTCCAAAGGTTTACCGAGGTGAAACTTTTGACAGGTATTCTTTTATTTATTTGTAGGTTTCTCTACTTTAGGCTCTTCCGAGGGACCGCCGTCGCCTGAGACATACACAACACACAGTGCAAGACTACACACCTCTTTCCCCTCTACTTGGATAGCTATTGTTTCTGATTGACAGAGAAGGAAAAAATATTCAAAAAGACAAAATTAAATGGAAAGTACTCATGTATAGAGAAGTTCTGGTCAATTGCTTATTAAATTTGGATAAGTGACTATATAACCGAGCTAATACTTGCGTAAAATTCTAAACTTCCAGCTTCAACTAAGAAAATTAAAATAGTTGATTAGTCAACAACAACCCCACAATATTACATTTTGTGCTTCATATAATATAAAATCAATACACTTGTATAATTCCATAAATTAAAGTTCCAATACAAAAGACCCGGATACTGCATGCATGCAAAACAGTTTTGCATGCACGACCAATATTTTCTTTTAATTCTGACTACAAAATATAATTAGAAACTGAAATATAGAATACTTCCGTAGGATAAATTAAATGACTGGATAAGAAGACAACTTGGTGATGTCACAGTGACCTCCAGTACCTCTTATAATTCTCATGAATCCATTCTCACCCCAAGATGTTCCCCATGAATTCTTCAATAACCAATAATTTTGACCTTGTTCATCAGTACCATATCCTATCGCTGTAACAGCATGGTTAATTCGATCTGCGCAACTTCCTTGATAAGTTCCTCCTTGGTAGAATTGGAACTCTTGGCTAGCAGAAATTCCAATTGACACTGGTTGTTGAGTTACGGCTTGCAATAATGCTGTTTCACTTTCAGGCACAACTTGATAGCTACTTATTTTAACTGCTGGTGTGAGCTCTTGGCTTCTGCATGTGTCTTGTTGCGTTTCATAAGGGTAGTCTGATTCAGTGGAAATTCCACCATTTTGTATGATGAACTCAAATGCATTGGTCATAAATCCTCCGTTGCAGCCATTGTTATTGGTGGTGCAATCGAGAAGTTCTTGCTCAGAAAGTTCCACCTTTTGGCCTGTTGCAATTTGGTATGCTCCTTCTAGTGCTCCAACTGCAGAGAATGCCCAGCAACATCCTATACGCATCATATCAAGACATATACAGGTGCATCAACATTAAAAAAAGAAATACTTATAAAGGAAAGGGTAATAAATAACTGCTTGCAAGGACATGCAGTACTAAGAATCCAGAATTTAGAGTTTCTGATCTTTATATATGTAGTATAGTAACTATTTTATCTTTCCCACACGCATGCACACTCATGCACATATATATATATATATAACAAGTTAGATGTACGTAGTAATTTCTATATATCTAGTGTAAATCCGTCACTAAGGACATGGTGCGTTAAAATCATATGATGTTGTATCTTACCACAGTGACCTTGCTGCTTCACTTCAGTGACAGCTCCTTTCTCTCTCCAATCCAAGTTAGACGGCATGTCATCAGTTAGATCATTAATCTTGAATTCCGTCGACGATATTGGAGAAGATGGAAGGTGTGAAGGCATGTTTAATCCAGTATACCTGGCAAAAAACTCTTCTGAAGTAATATCAGCAAATTCATTGATGCCTAACTTATAAGACAGATTTCCTGCCCTATTGACTGACTCAATGAATTGCATGTTTTCTTTAAATATCATGAGTCGTTTTCCTTTTTCTGCTTCATCCTTGTAAACTCGTCCATGACGTGCCATCCACAGCTCGTGTCTCTCAGACACAGACAATTCAGCTGGCTGCAGGTTTCGAGCAGTTGCATGAGATTTGTACATGCCAACTACAAAGAACAATATTAGAACACTGATCAAATTGATTTTCATAGCCATGGTTAAGTATAACAGAGGGAGAAATATGGTTTGATCACAAAGAATATTGTTGTAAGTAAATGTTTAAGGCTTGCATTCAATGTCTTTGGTAGCAGAGCGTTTATATAGAGACGCGTAGATGAGAAATTATATCCCAATGTACTATTCTAGACTGCCAGTAATATAACCTCCTTTTTAGTTAACAACTGGAAATTAAAACAATTCCGTCTTGGAAAAGTAGTTTTGATTTATGACCATTTGGATTTATTGATAGAAAATCTGAAGTTATGTATCTTCGGGGAGTAATTCTTTTTTTCAGATTATTCATTTCTGGATTGCACACCGATCTTATGCTTTTCCAGGAAATTTTAATTACAGTATCGAGAAACTAAACTAATTACACAATAAGTATAGCAAAAGTTGGTATCCCGTAATCTTGACATAATGGTGCAATAATTGCTCCTAAAATAGGATAACACGTATATATGTTCTCTACACATTCCCAAAATACACGTATATACGTTTTTTTTTCTTTATATTAGTAGATTGATTTAAGTCAATTGAACAAATCATATTAAAGTATATTATACATATTTATTTATATTTCTTTGTTGTATGATTTATCGTCGCGAAAGTTTGTTTGTTAGCTTTTACGTGACGGCTTGTTATTTCGACCCAGGTCAACGGAAATTTCCACAGCCATACTGATCAAAATAATTTTCATAGCCAGGTATTATTTATGAGGATACGCAGAAAAGGTACTAATGCTAAATTTAATTAGATGTTTAACTGCCTCATACTTGCATTTTCCTAGCGCCAGTCCTTTAATCTAGAAGTCTTCGTCGTTTGCCCAACGGCACTCTGTTAGAGTAGCATATTGGTCTTCCTGGCTAATAGGACGCAAATGCTGTTGTTCAAAGGTTCTGTCAACTTCAAGTCCACGCTAACTGGCCCACGGCAAGTTTATTAGAAAGACTCATATTCTACTTTCTGCTCTACATAATTCTTTATGCTTTTGTTCCTTTTGAAACTTTTGGTGGTTTTGTTCTAAAAAGGAGAAATTACTTCCCACTTTCTAGTGTTCTTATACGTAAATTTTGCGCAAATGGAGTCTCCGCAAATTTCCTCCGCCTGTTAAGCCGGTGCAAGCTAAGATGAGATTATTTTTTCTCCTTTCCCTTTTATTTTTTTCAAATTAAATAAACGTGGAGTGGGTGAGTCGAAAACGGGTAATACAAAAAATGGATAAATTATCCGACCCGACCCATATTTTATACGGATGAAAAAACGGATTAACCGGCGGATAATATGAATAACCTTATTATGCATGGCGTCTTGAATATGATCACCTATGGGAGAATTTCTAATTTCCCAAACTTGAGAAACCACTGATAGACTAACCAGATGGGGATTAAAAGTGGAAACTAAGTGTGTATTGCGTCAGACCTGTGATGAAACAGTTGATCATTTATTCAGAAAATGTGAATTTGCACAAAGTGTGTGGTCCAAGTTGATGATGTGGGTACATAGACAAAATCAGACTGCTGCTGGATGGGATCAGTACAATCACAATATCATTGCTAGAGCTAAAGGCAAGTCACAAGCTGCACAGATTTTTAAACTTTTATATGTTGGATTTGTACATGGCAATATGGATAGAAAGGAATCTTAGAGTGTTTGAGAAACAAAGCAAAAGCTGGGAGAGCATAGCAAGGGATATTGTAATAGTTTGTAGTGTTAGAACTTCCCCTAGAATTCAGAATGTTGGTCATACACTTAAATTCTAGATTAACTATGTGTTATAAGTTCTGGTTTTTTTGTTTGAGATAACAGGTTGTGTGTAGCCTTGTTATGGATCATGTAAATATTTACTTGGTGATTAATACAAAAAATTTAGTTACAAAAAAAAAACTCGAGAAACCCTAATTTGAGGCTTTACAAATGTAAAAGTTTAACTCATTACTTATCCATTGGTTATCCATTTTTTAAATGGATAATATGGTTATTTGTCCAGCTTTTTAAAAAGCTCATTTCCAACTAATTTTTTAATGGATAATATGGATGGATAACTATTTCTTTTAATGATTTTGCCACTACAAAATAACACATAAATGTATTTCAGGAAAAGAAATTAGAAGAGAAGTGACTGTGGGACCAACCCCAAATTAAAAAGAAAGAAAAGATAAGCAAGTTGCCAATGAGGGCGATCGGAAAAAGGTTGCAAATTGCAACCAAAATAATGTGTGGACGATGCAAATTGCAAAGAACCAATCAATATGATTGGCTGAGAGGTTGGCAACTTTCTGTTAAATACACCAAATCAAAGAGAAGCTAAACAGAAAGCAAAACAGTGAGAGTAATCCACAGATTGTTATCTGTGAGATAAATAGTGAGTGGTAGTAATATTGTAGTGAAGTGTTTTAAATAAAGAATGTTATTTTTTTAAAAATTTGTTTAAGTCTCTTGACACTACTAAATTGTAATATTATAGTGGTAATATTGCTCCGCTCAAGTATTGTATTTACCTCGTTAAAAGAGTTGGTGTCGTTGTTACTCTCTAGTGTTATTATTATTTTCCGTGGATATTATTTCTGGGCGGGATTATTATTTTTTCCCCCAATAACGTGGTATCAGATCCATAGCGAATAATGGTCCGTTATCTTATCAGTACCCCCGTCTCATAAAAGATAATTATAAGAAATGGTGTCTACGTATGAAAGTCATTCTTGGCTCTCTGGATGTATGGAAAATCGTAGTCAAAAAGATATGCAAAACCCGATAATGAGGAAGCTCTGCCTCAAAATGAAAAAGAGGTATTGGCAAAGACGAGGAAGAAGGATCAATAAGCCCTCACGCTCATCCACCAATGTTTAGATGCTAGCATGTTTGAGAAGGTGACAGATGCTATTTACAGACCCACGAAGAAAAGATAAAAAGGAGAAAAGAAGAGCCATTGGAGCAACATATTAAAACTCACGCATTCAAGAGCTCTATGATGGCACTGAAGAAGTTACTAATTTTGATTTTTTATATTGTCTCTTTGCTGATAGTGAACTAGTAAACTTTGATGAAGTTGTTACAGAAAAAAGGTGGAGACAAGCCGTAGAAGAGGAGGTCAAGTCAATAGAGAAGAACAACACTTGGGAGTTAACAACTCTTCCCAAGGGTCATCGTGCAATTGGAGTAAAATGGGTATACAAGACAATGAAGAGTGTTGATGGAGATGTGGAGAGATACAAGACACGGCTTATGGCTAAAGGCTACAAGCAAAGGCAGGGCATTGACTGTGAAGAAGTTTATGCACTTGTTGCCCGCATGGAGATGACTCGTTTGCTGATCTCTTTGGCGGCGCAAATAGAGTGGAAGATCCTTCAACTAGACGTCAAGTAAGCCTTTTTGAATGGCTATCTTGATGAAGAAGTCTATGTTGAAGAACCATTGGACTTCGTGGTCAAAAACCATGAAGATAAAGTGTTGCAGTTGAAGAAAGCTTTATATGGATTAAAGCAAGCCCCACGAGCATGGAATAATTGCGTCGACAAGTATTTTCAAGACAATGGGTTTACTCGTTGTCTCCATGAATATGCTCTTTACCTTAAAGTTCATACTATTGGAGATATCTTGCTTGTTTGTCTTTATGTTGATGATCTTATTTTCACGGGTAATAACCCAAGTTTGTTTGAAGTTTTTAAGAAAGATATGTCTTGTGAGTTCGAGATGACAGATGTAGGGCTCATGTCATACTACTTGGGCCTAGAAGTAAAGTAGATGGAGGATGAAATTTTCATCTCTCAAGAAAGATATACGAAGAAAATCTTGAAGAAGTTCAAAATGCTCGATTGAAACCCCGTGAACACACAGATGGAGAGTGGGACAAAATTATCCAAGTTTGATGAAGTAGAAAATGTTGATCCCACATTTTTCAAAAGTCTTGTGGGAAGTTTGAGGTACTTGACTTGTACCAGGACAGATATACTCTTTGCAGTTGGAGTAGTAAGTCGCTTCATGGATGCTCCTACCTCTACCCATTTGAAAGTCACTAGGAGAATTTTTCTATACCTAAAAGGTACGATTGACTTTGGGTTATTTTATTCTTCTTCTAGTGATTTCAACCTTATGGGATTTTGTGATAGTGATTATGCGGGAGATATTGATGATAGAAAAAGTACAATTGGTTTTGTATTTTTCTTGGGTGATTCTATTATTTCTTGGAGTTCAAAGAAATAATTCATTGTTACTCTCTCGACTTGTGAAGCTGAATATATAGTAGCAACATCTTGTACATGACATGCTATTTGGCTGAGCAATTTGTTGAAGGAGTTCAATTTATCACAAATTGAAGCTATAGAGATTTGCATTGACAACAAATTCGCACAGGCACTCGCAAAGAATCCGGTATATCATGATCGAAGCCAGCATATAGACACAAGGTATCACTTCATCAGAGAATGCATTGCCAAGAAGGAAGTCGAGCTCAAATATGTGAAGTCTTATGATCAAGTTGCGGATATCTTTACAAAGCCCCTGAAGTTTGAAGATTTTCACAGATTGAGATCAAGAATTGGAATGAAGAAGAAAAATTAAAATTAAGGGAGAGATTTGTGGAACCAGCCCCAAATTAAAAAGAAAGAAAAGATAAGCAAGTTGCCAGTGAGGGCGGTTGGAAAAAGGTTGCAAATTGCAACCAAACTATTGTGTGGACAATGAAAATTGCAAAGAACCAATCAATATGATTGGCTGAGAGGTTGGCAACTTTGCCTATAAATAGAGATGCTTCCCTCTCTGTTAAATACACCAAAATAAAGAGAAGCTAAGCAGAAAGCAAAGCAGTGAGAGTAATCTACAGATTGTTGTATGTGAGATAAATAGTGAGTGATAGTAATATTGTAATGAGGTGTTCTAAATAAAGAGTGTTATTTCTTTCAAAATTTATTGTAGTCTCTTGACACTACTAAGTTTTAATATGTTCGGGTATTGTATTTACCTCATTAAAAGAGTTGGTGTCATTGTTATTCTCTTGTGTTATTATTATTTTCCGTGGATATTATTTTTTGGCGGGATTATTATTTTTTTTCCCAACAGTGACATGACTAAAATTAAACACCACTATTCAATATTGATTTCCACTCTTGAGAGTACAGAAGCTACCACGAGTTGCCAGATGGTATATTCTTTATTAGAACTACCTAATGGTGTTCATACTTATTAGTCCTTACAAATTTTAATCAGTAAATAGGTAGGGATGTTTTAAGACACATATATCATCATCTCATAATATAGAAACTTATGGCCACCATTGAGTGAAAGACTAATTAACCTTCTAAACACTTATCAATCAATTTTTCTATCATGTCAAATTGTAAAGACTAATCTTGCTGATATATACTCTTACTTCTTGCCAGTTAGTAGACATGGATTGCGGAGATTGTGATATATAGCTTGCTGAATATTCAACCTTTGATTCATAGGTATATAGCTCGTTTTCTCGCGTAAATTGTAATACTGCTAAAGAAGTCGGCATTCCTTTCGATTTTTCTATCATGTCAAATTAATTCAAGCAATTGTGTTTTTTTTGTTAAGACTCAGCATTAGTCTTGGGACAATATCAAAATTTATAAGCTACATATTGATGCTGATCAATCACAACACATTTAAAAAAAACATTCATATTATATTGTACAATTAATTCGATGCTAAATGAGAAGCTTATTAAAGTATTAAAGAAAAGCTATAAATTTTATCTTTGAAAGTTGGATAAATTTTAAACCTAGAACGAGATGATGTATGTATTAGACACTACTATCCAATTAGTTGCTTAATATTTGGATTGGACATTCTTTTTGTGTTTGTTTATGACGAGTGGTTATCCCAACTTGTAAATGCAGGATTTTGATTCTTCTAGATTAATTAAGCATTATCATGATAGATATTTAGATCATTTTTAAAATTCAATTAACTAGAGCCTACAAGTGAGTGTAGAAGTCTCTCTTGACAATTATATATACCTCGTTGTGCTTGTCATTTTGAGGCAAACGATCCTCTAATGTTTCTCCAACATTACTTACTGCTAGTAATTGATTTTTGGGTCCATACAAATTACTTATTTTAGGCCAAGTGTTGATAGAAACGAGTTGAAAGAACTTGTGGAATCTAAGACAGGGAAACCTAATGATCAAATATTGAATAGTGGAATCTAAGAAAGTATATACAGTAATCTCGTGTTTATGGAATCTAAAGTCTTAAACAAGGGAAGCATTTTTTTTCTATCATTCACTCGTATTACCAATATTTTCACATAGAAACTTTTGTTTAACACTTATGTACATACAAGGCGTTTGTAGCATATATACACAGTAGATACACCACATAAAATATGAACAAGGAGAACAACAATAGTGTTTAAAGAAGAATCAACAAAAAATTCCCATGCACCAAAGCTTCTCAGCTATTTAAGCAGTTAGATAAGAAGCTTGCAAAGCAATTCCACAAATTCCTTCTGCAGCATCAATGCCTCTTTGCATTCTAATATAACTGTTCTCTCCCCAACTAGTCCCCCACGAGTTCTTCACTAACCAATACTTTGTCCCATCATTAGTTTTCCCATATCCAATTGCTGTAACACCATGATCTTACTCAGTTCCACATTCTCCGGTAAAAACACTGCTAGAATAGAATTGAAAATCTGATCCACTAGCATCAATGGCAACGGATACAGGTTGGTTAGCAACAGCACTCAACAAAGCAGATTCACTGTTGGCTGGAACATCTTCATAACCAGTAATCTTAACAACATGGTTGGATTCCTTTCCAGTTTTGCAAGTGCCATCAGTTCCCTCGTATGGATAATTTGATTCTGTAGTAAGCCCATGGTTCTTTATTATGAACGCAAAAGCATCATCCATAAGACCTCCCTCACATCCCATATCAGAACTTGTGTCGCAATCCACGAGTTCTTGCTCAGATAAAGATATTAACTTACCTGTTTTGATCTTGTTCATCCCCTCAGTAGCAGCAACAACAGAAAATGCCCAACAACATCCTACATTATCCGCTTAATAAGATTCTATCTTTTTCTAGCATATTCATTAAAGAAAATGTTATTATTAACATGACCTAATAATCTATTATGAGTCGCTCTAAAGTATTCATTTGTCAAATCTGCAAATTCGTTGATGCCCAACTTATAAGTCCTAATTCCTGCCTTGTTGACTGACTCAATATAATCAACGTTGTCGTTGAATATTTTGAACCTCTTTGCCTTCTCTGCATCATCTCTGTACACACGTCCGAAGCGAGCCACCCAGTGCTCGTATTTCTGGACCATTGAGGCTTCGTTCAAGTCACGAGATATGGTTTGAGAAGCCCACATTCCTAACACTAGTAGAGCTAGAAAAGCAAGCTTCCAATTGGATATCAAAGCCATTTTTCACTACCTGAATTTTTCTGTTGAATCTAATATGTCTGTGTTTGAATGTTGTGGATGAAATGCTTGGAGTGACTACGCTATTTATAGTAGTACTAACATTGTGGTTGTATTAAGGTAACATCAAATTTTTTTTTATCATTTTTACTTGCTGATTGAATTCCCAAAAAGCCCGGCAAGTTATGTATGATAGACACATTGTGATAATAAATGTCGAACAACACAACCTAATAGTAGTACTTAGTATATCCCCAACTTTCACCACAAAGTCTTAGGAAGTAAAGAACTCAAGATAGTTACTCAACTTATATGAGCTCTCCAGAAGGGAGTCAATTAACTACTCATGCATTTAGTATTCACTTGGTCCCATATGGAAATGCGCAAAATCTTACCAAAGGGAGAAAAATGGGGGGGGGGGGGGGGGGGGGAGAGGGGAAGAAACCAGGAGCACTCGAACATAAAGACATACATCATACGCTACTCATAAAGAGTGAATATTTTCATTTAAATAAGGCCCTTGATATACACAAAATTTCAATATGTACAATAGCTAGTAGCCTCAAGCCCGAACTAGTTGTGGTTGGCACCAATTCCATTCTGTATAAGTCCAAATTCATATAAATTTGGAACAACACGTGTTTCAGCTCAATTGCGAGCGATGCTATCTATTCCCATCAAGAGCTGGAAACAATCAAAGAAATTCCTACTTCACATTCTACAGCTTCTGAAACTATGCAAGCTTTATTACCATCATCCTTCAGACTTCAGGGAGTTGAAATCAACGCAGAACTGCTTGAATTGTTATCTACCAAGTGCCTGGGAAGAGCTTGTGTCTCTTTAATCCTGACATATCAGTGGCAGGTCTTTATCGCCACAATATAGTTATGTATTAGTGACGACTTTGGTCGCCATAAATAGTTGATTTTTATTTTTTATTTTTAAAAAATGCAACACCGAATTCATACTAATATTGCACAAATGTATATTAGAACAACCCATTAACATTATAAGAGACCATTGAAGACAATTTTCAAATAAAATGATACATGAATTTCTATTAACAAATTCATAATATATAGTAATTGTGTATACACATGAAACACACAAAAAGTTACAACATAAAAATAAAATATCTTGGAACTCCTCCTTGGCTAGAATCATTTCCTCTTGAAGACCATGACTTTCTCTCGTATCCTAGAATGCAGTCAAAGGTGCGAGAAAAATCCTGAACAAAACCTCTAGGGAATAATATTGCCGTATCCCCACGTGCAACTCCTTTGTGATGTTACATAAGATGACATGCCATTATTGTTTGTGCACACTTTGGATAGATCCGTTACCACCTATAGAAGAAATTTCGGAAGATTTATTAGACAACACATTTTGATACCATAAAAATGGAATGATTAATCCTATTAATATGCTTTTTTAAAAGTCACGATCAAAATGAAGACTAAAGTTACTCCCTTTCACT
The DNA here is from genome assembly GCF_000390325.3 of Nicotiana tomentosiformis. NCBI lineage: Eukaryota > Viridiplantae > Streptophyta > Magnoliopsida > Solanales > Solanaceae > Nicotiana > Nicotiana tomentosiformis. Next base: position 67,499,055 of record NC_090813.1, read on the forward strand.
GCATTCATGCTTTAATCTCATATTACTTTGGTTGAAATAAGACGTGCACTTCAGAAAACTCATAAACTAAATTTCAGAGATAAAGTGTGTTGAGAAGACCTACAAGAAAATGTTATATCTTATGAGATTGAAGTATTCATAGTGCAATATCAATTCTATCCCTTTTTCCTTGCACAATAAGGTCAACCTCATGCGACTTAAACATCCTTAAGTCTATTGAATATCACTGAATGGTGAAAAAAAGAATACAAATTGCAGAAGCAAGATTTGGCTGAACCAACTACGTACTTATTACTGGTATATGACAACAATAGCAAACAGTATGGTAGTTTAATATACTCTACAGTTGTCCACTATCTATAATATAAATAACTGAACAAAAATAACAGCAAAAGATAAAAATCTTATAGATAATCCAATAGCACGAAATAAATCGCAGGTTCTGTGAAGTGGTTTCAATTAGAGTACTTTTTATTTGAACACTTGTTATAAATTCTAGATATTTCAAGCATCAACTACTAATGCCAAGAGTTACCAGGTGTATTACCAACAAGCTTTTCTTTTCTTTCTTTCCAGGTATGTTCTTATTTCATCTTTTTTCTCCAAGAAACTTTTTGTAGATCATTCTATATATTAACCGACCAGCATATATACGTCAATTCACTAGTTTCCAGTAGCTTTCAACATTTGTTTACAACTTGAACCATTCTTTAAATTTTAATTGCCATATTCATCTGATGACAAAATGGAATTACTAAACGAACAAGTAAGAACCAAAAGTGCTGGTTCTCCACGATAACAGAAGAAATGCGCCTACAAAATCAGCAAATCAAATCACAAATTACCCACACCAAATGGATAAAGTCAAACAGAGCTTACTTTCCCTTGGTTTTCCCTATATGTAGCCCCACATGGATTTCGCCAACATCAATGTCATGACCCAACTTCTGCTACAGGTCGTGATGACGCCCAACGTTACCGCTAGGCAAGCCTACATTGAACTAGCTCTGTGATCCTTTCTTTTAAAGATTTAAAACTTTGTTGATCTTTTAGTTCGTGCATAAATAAGAAGTAAGAATTTAAATAAAATGAGAGATAGATGAAATAACCCAAAAACCCTCAAGTGTCTATTAGCATGAATCACCAAGACATGGTGTCACAAGTGTATGAGCTACTAGTAGAATATACAAAAGAATATTACACTACTGTCTGAAATGAAATAGACAGAAAATAAAGCAAAGGGAAGACTTTGGCTCAGAAGGCAGCTCACCGCAAAGTCTCGGAGCAGTCAAGGATGCGCGCCGGACTGATATTTAGATGCACCTGCCTCAGATCCTGCACATTTAATGCAGAAGTGTAGCATGAGTATATAAACAACGTGTACCCAATAAGTATTTAGTCTAACCTCGAAAAAGTAGTGACGAGGGGTCAACTTCGACACTTACTATGGGCCAACAATAAAGTATGTGAAATTCTAATTAAACATGATATAAGTAAATGCCAATAGAACCCGGAGCAGGAAATAAATAAACAATCCTTTTACCGTTAGTAGATATCAAATCACTTCCCTCACTTAACCATTTAACCTCCCAAGCCAATGAAACAATATCAAATATAGTAGGGCTTCCAGTATTATTACGCATAAATTATGCCAAGGACGTACGACCCGATCCGAATATACATATACATATACTGTGTGCACTGCCGAGGGTCGAACGGAACGAACCATAGATGCACCTATTAACCTGCCGAGGTGAACGGTCCGCTCCCATGAGAGTAGTGGAAATTTACCCCGCTCGCGGAATATACTTGCGACGCGGTTGAACATAGAGTTTATCAAGTTATCATAATATCCCCCAATTCTTTCCAAAATAAGAAAAATTAACTAGAACCCTAAAAAAACTTGGAAATACTCAACCTCAGCTCTATTCAAAGCAATTAATAAGCATAATCAAATAACGGTGCCAACAAAGTATGGTGTAAACCTGAAACTACCCGGACATAAGCATAAATAGTAGCTCTTCCCCCCCTCCCCCCCCCCCCCCACAAATAGAAGAATATTTTAATTAAGTTCACCTATGGGGTTAATTCCCTCTTATAATATTAGAAAAGAGACTTACCTTGTCTCAAAGCCTACTTTCCGGTCCAAGATTGTGCTCAAACCCTCAAATTCGGTGCCCAATGACACGAAACTAGTCAAATGTTATATAAAATGATCAATACATGTTCAAAAGTGCATATCCTAACTATCAAAGTGATTTCCAACCATATTTGAAAAATCCTTAAAATTCAACCCCGGGCCCACGTGCCCGGATTTCGAATATTTTCGAAGAACGTTTTACCCATAACCTCATGAGCACAAATATATGATTTTTACTAAATTCCATAACAAATTTCATGGTTAAATCTCATTTTTATCAAAAACCTAGATTTTCACCTAAACCCATGATTTTCACTAATTTACATGTTATATTCTACCCATAAACTATGTATTTAACTCACGTTGAGTAGAAATTACTTACCTCAAAGTGCTAGGTGAAATGCTCTCTCTAAGAGCTCCAAGAATCGCCTAAACAAATGAAATAAGGGAGCTAAAATGCCCAAGTCCCGTCAATAAATGAGGATTCTGCCCAGCAGTACTTCGGCATTTGCGACGCCGCTTCTATGTCACAAGGCCCACTTCTGTGGAACTCTACAGGCCCTGTGTAGGCCGCATCTGTGAACGGGATCCCGCTTCTGCGGTCCCGCTTCTGCGATGAGAGTGTCGCTTCTGCTGCTCTTACTGCTTCTGCGCTTTCCCCTATCGCACCTGCGCATTCGTAGATGCGCAAAATCATACGCATTTGCGGTCCATGGCCAAATGCTCCCAAGATGCTTCTGCAGCACAAAACACACACCGGCAAGCTCGCACCTGTGGCCAAAAGCTCACAGGTGCGGTCACACTAGAACCGATGCACCAGCAGCCCCTTTGAGTCTTAACTCAATCCGTGCATCGTCCGAATGGAATCCGGGGTCCCTGAGGCCCCGTCCAAACATACCAACAAGTCCATAAACATAATACGGACTTGCTCGATCTATCAAAATGCATAAGACAACAACAAAATCAAGAATCACACCCCAAAACCAAATCGAATAAAAATATGAACTTCAAGTTCTTCAATTACTCCCAACGCGCCGAAGCGTACTTAAACTACTCGAAATGACACAAAATTTTGCGTGCAAATCTTAAATCACCATACAGAACTATTACCAGTCTCAGAATCCCATTTGGACCTCGATAACACCAAAACCTACTCCAAACCAAATTTAAAGAACTTCAAAACCTTCAAAGAACCAACTTTCACTATTAGGCGCTGAAATGCTCCCGGGTCATCCAAAACCTGATCCGAATATACGCCCAAGTCCGAAATCATTATACGAACCTGTTGTAACCGTCAAATCGCGATTCCGAGGTTGAATACTCAAAACGTTAACCGAAGTCAAACTTAGCCTTTTTAGCCTACCTTTAGGAACCAAGTGTTCTGATTTCAACCCGAACCCTTCCAAATCCCGAACTAACCATCCCCGCAAGTCATAAAACAGTAGAAACACGTACGGGGAGTCTTATTTAGGGGGACGGGGTTCTAAAAAGCAAAACAACTGGTCGGGTCGTTACATTCTCTACCTCTTAAACAAACATCCGTCCTCGAACGGGTCTAGAATCATACCTAAAGTGCTGAATAAGTGTGGATATCTGCTCCGCATGTCCTCCTCGGACTCCTAAGTCGCTTCTCGACTGGTTGGCCCCTCCACTATACCTTTACCTCGAAAATCCTCTTGGACCTCAACTGGCGAACCTGCCTATCAACAATGGCAACTGGCTGCTCCTCATAACCCAGACCCTCATCTAACTAAATCGTGCTGAAGTATAACACGTGTGACAAGTTGGCATGATACCTCTGAAGTATAGACACGTGGAAAACCGGATAAACTCCCGATAGACTAGTAGGCAAAGCAAGCTCATAAGCAACCTCTCCAACTCGTTTCAACACCTCAAATGGGCCTATGAACCTTAGGCTCAACTTGCCCTTCTTGCCGAACCTCATAATCCCCTTCATCGGCGAGACTTTCAAGGGAACCTTCTCGCCCACCATAAATGATACATCACGCGCCTTCTGATCCGCGTAGCTCTTCTGTCTGGACTGTGCTGTGCGGAGTCGCTCCTGAATCAACTTTACCTTTTCCAAGGCATCCTTCACCAAATCAGTACCATATAACTTAGCCTCACCGGGCTCAAACCACCCGATGGGAGAACGACATCGTCGACCATATAAAGCCTCAAATGGAGCCATCTCGATGCTAGATTGATAATTATTGTTGTAAGAAAACACGGCCAAAGGCAAGAATCGATCCCACTGCCCTCCAAAGTCAATCACACATGCTCTGAGCATGTCCTCCAAGATCTGAACTGTCCGCTCCGACTGCCCATCGGTCTGTAGATGAAATGCTGTGCTGAGATCTACACGGGTCCCCAACTCACTCTGTACTGCTCTCCAGAAATGCGAAGTAAACTAAGGGCTTCTGTCTGATATGATGGAAACACGCACACCATGCAACCGAACTATCTCCTGAAGGTAAATCTGGGCCAACCTCTCTGAAGTATACGTAGTCACCACTGGAATGAAGTATGCCGACTTGGTTAACCTGTCGACAATGACCCAAACTGTATCAAACTTCCGCAAAGTCCGCGACAACCTAACTACGAAGTCTATAGTAGTGCGCTCCCATTTCCACTCCGGTATAGTCATCTGCTGGATTAGGCCACCTGGCCTCTGGTGCTCGTATTTAACCTGATGACAATTTATGCATCTAGCTACATACTCGACTATGTCTTTCTTCATCTGCCGCCACCAATAATGATGCCTCCGGTCGCGATACATCTTCGTAGCATCTGGATGAATGGAATACCGAGAACTGTGTCTCCTCTAGAATCCTCTCCCTTAAGCCATCAACATTAGGAACACATAGACGACCTTGGAGTCACAGAACACCATCCTCACCGATAGAAACCTTCTTGTCACTACCCTTCAGTACCATCTCTCTGAGAACCATCAAATGTGGATCATCAAACAGTCGAGCCTTGATTTGCTCCAACAGTGAAGACTGGGCAACTACTCATGCAAGAACTCAGCTGGGCTCTGAAATATCCAACCTCACGAGTCTGTTAGCCAGGGACTGAATGTCCAAAGCTAGTGGCCTCTCCTCCGCTGAAATGAATGCCAAGCTACCCATACTCTTTGCCTTTCTGCTCAAGGCATCCGCGACTACATTCACCTTGGCCGGATGATAAAGAATGGTGATATCATAATCCTTCAGTAGCTCGAACCATCTGCTCTGCCTCAAATTGAGATCCCTTTGATTGAACAATTGCAGCAAGCTGCGATGATCCACATAAACCTCACAGGACACCTCACAAAGATAATGCCTCCAGATCTTAAGAGCATGAACAATCGCGGCTAACTCTAAATCGTGCACAGGGTAATTCTTCTCATGGATCTTCAGCTAACGTGAAGCATATGCAATAACTCGCCCCTCCTGCATCAATATACAACCCAAGCCAACGTGTGAAGCATCGCAATACACAGTATACATCCTCTAACCGGAAGGCAACACTAGAATTGGTATTGTAGTCAAAGTTGTCTTGAGCTTCTGGAAGCTCGCCTCACAATCATCGGACCAACGGAACGGAGCACCCTTCTAGGTCAATCTAGTTAAAGGTGTTGCAATATATGAGAAACCCTCCACAAATCGGCGATAATAGGCTGCTAACCCCAAGAAGCTCCTAACCTCGGTCGTCGTAGTAGGACGAGCCCAACTCTGAACTACCCCAATCTTCTTGGGATCCACCTTAATACCATTACCTGATACAATATGCCCCAAGAATGCTACAGAATCTAGCCAAAACTCACACTTGGAGAACTTAGCATATAGCTTCTGTTCCCGCAAGGTCTGAAGCACCACTCTCAAATGCTGCTCGTGCTCCTCCATGCTACGCGACTAGATCAAAATGTCATCAATGAAGACAATGACAAACGAATCAATGTATGGCCTGAACACCATGTTCATCAAATCCATAAACGTCGTTGGGGTATTAGTCAAGCCGAAGGACATCACTAGAAACTCATAATGACCATATCTAGTATGAAAAATAGTCTTCGAAACATTCGAGTCCCGAATCTTCAACTGATGGTACCCTGATCTCAAGTCGATCTTAGAGAACACCCTAGCACCCTGCAACTGGTCAAACAAATCATCAATACGCGGCAACGAGTACTTATTCTGGATGGTAAATTTGTTCAACTAGCGATAATCAATGTACATCCGCATAGTCCTATCTTTCTTCTTCACAAACATCACTGGTGCACCCCAAGGCGATACACTCAGCCTGACAAACCCCTTTGCTAGCAACTCCTCAAGCTGCTCCTTCAACTCTTTCGGAGCCATACGGTACGGTGGGATAGATATAGGCTGGGTACCTGGAGCCAAGTCGATATAGAAATCGACATCATGATCTGGTGGCATGCTTGGAAGGTCAGAAGGAAACACATCGGAGAACTCCCGGACTACTGGTACTGAATCAATCGCTGGAGTCTCTGCGGTAGTATCCCGAGCATAGGCTAGATAAGCCAAACAACCCTTATCGACCATATGTCGAGCCTTCAGAAAAGAGATAACCCGACTAGATGCACTAACAGACGAACCCTTCCAGTCCAATCTAGGAAACTCTGGCATCGCTAAGGTAACAATCATGGCAAGGCAATCAAGGATGGCATGATATAGGGATAACCAGTCCATGCCCAGGATAACCTTGAAGTCGGTCATATCGAGCAACAGGAGATCCGCTCTAGTCTCGTAACCACAGAATGTGACCACACAGGACCGATAGATCAAATCCACAACAACATAATCGCCCATAGAAGTGGACACATAAACAGGAGTACCCAAGGACTCACGAGGAACATCCAGGAAATGAGCAAACAGAGATGACACATATGAATAGGTTGACCCTAGATCAAATAATACCAAAGCATTCCTACCGCAGACAAAAATAATACCTGTGATCACGGCATTTGAGGCAACTGCATCTGGTCTGGCTGGAAAACCATACAACCTAGCTGGAGCGCCGACTGGCTGGCCTCCACCTGACTGAACAGTAGTTGGCTGACCTCCCCCTGCCTGGCCTTCACCTCTAGGACGGCCCCTACCCGCCTGCCCTCCACCTCAGGGTAGTCGGACGGCTGGTGCTGTAATCATGGGCTGATGGCCATATTGTACTGCCTTGTCTCAAAGTCGGGGACAAAAACCTATTCATGTGGACCGGATCCCCACACTCGTAGCAACCTCTCGGCATAATAGACTGATGCCCTGAAGTCTGACCCTGATGGCCTGAATACCCATTGGAAGAACCCTGAATAGCTGGTGGGCGGTAAGAACTCTCTGGCATGGCACTGAAATAAGGTCACGCTGGAGCACCTCGAGGAGGTGGTAGTGCTGAATATGTAGGCCTGCTAGGCTGACCCCTCCCAAACTGACCTCTGCCCCCGAATGTGGCACCACTGAATCCTCTCGAATGACGAAATTGCTTGTCCCGCGACATCTGCTATCAATCCCGCTGACGATAACCCTCAATCCTCTGAGCTATCTCCATAACTAGCTGGTAAGAGGTCCCCATCTCAACCTCTCGGGCCATAGTGGACCGAATATCAGAGTGCAACCCCGCAATGAACCTACGTACTCTCTCTGTCTCAGTAGGTAGTATCATCAATGCATGGCGAGACAATTCAGAGAATATCACCGCATAATCAGACACCGACACCTAGTCCTGCCGGAGCTGCTCGAATTGGGATCGCAACTCTTCCCTCTGGGAGGGTGGAATATACTTGTCCAAGAAAAGGCGTGTAAACTGATCCCAAGTCATAGGAGGAGAACCTGCCGGCCTGCCGAGAAGATGTGACTGCCACCATCTACGGGCCCTGCCGTCCAACTAAAAAGTAGTGAAGTCCACCCCATGGGACTCTTATATACTCATGTTGTGCAGTCTGTCCCTGCACCTGTCAATGAAGTCATGGGGTTCCTCATGTCGCTCACCTCCGAAGACAAGAGGGTGAAGCCTGGTCCATCTATCCAATAACTTCTGCGGCTCGTCGACCGCACCTGGTTTGGGCTCAGGTACAGCTGCTGCAACTGGCTAGGCTCCTCCCACGGGTAGTGCGCCCGGGGTCTGATATACGGCAGCTGCATGTCCCAGAGCCTGAGTAGTAGGGGTCTGTGCTCCCCCTCCCGCCTGAGATGTGGCTGGGTCCGCTGGAAATAAACCAGCGTGGGTCATAGTATCTATGAACCGCAGCATACGACCCATAACCTCCCGAAAGCTCGGTGCTGACATGAAATCTACTGGGGCTGGCTCTGCCGCAGGCACCTCGCCTTGCTCCTCAATAGCGGGATCCTCTACTGGATCCGCTGGTGGTATAGCTGGGGCAACTCTGGGACGTCCTCGTCCCCTACCTCGGGTTGGTGCCCTCCCCCGGCCTCTGCCTCTAGCAATAGGTGGAACAACTCCTCCCGAGTACGGAACAGCCGCCATGCGCGTTCTCACCATCTATGATAGAATAAGAGAAAGACACTTAGTATAACATCGCTGCACAATAGGAGATGAAGAAAGAGTAGTTTCCTACCACCCTATAGCCCCTCGAAGATAAGTACAGACATCTCCGCATCGATCCGCAAAACTCTATTAGGCATGTTCAAAACTTGTGAGACCTACGTGAACCTAGTGCTCTGATACCATGTTGTCACGACCCAAATTCTCCTACAGGTCTTGATGGCATCCAACGTTACCGCTAGGCAATCCTACAGTGAACTAGCTTCGTGATCCTTTCTTTTAAAGTTTAAAAATTTGTTGATCTTTTAGATTATGCACAAATAAGAAGTAAGAATTTAAATAAAATGAGAGATAGATAAAATAACCCCAAAACCCTCAAGTGTCTACTAGCATGAATCACCAAGCCCTGGTGTCACAAGTGTATGAGCTACTAGTAGAATATACAAAAGAATACTACACTACTGTCCGAAATGAAATAGACAGAAAATAAAGCAAAAGGAAGACTTCGGCTGCTGTAGAACGGGCTCAGAAGGAAGCTCACCGCAAAGTCTCGGAGTAGTCAAGGATGCGCGCCAGACAGACATCCAGATGCACCTGCCTCAGATCCTGCACAATTAGTGCAAAAGTGTAGTGTGAGTATATAAACAATGTGTACCCAGTAAGTATCTAGTCTAACCTCGAAGAAGTAGTGACGAGAGGTCAACTTCGACACTTACTATGGGCCAGCAATAAAGTATGTGAAATTCTAATTAAACATGATGTAAGTAAATGACAATAGAACTCGAAGAAGGAAATAAATAATCAATCCTTTCACCGTCAGTAAATATCAAATCACTTCCCTCACTTAACCATTTAACCTCCCAAGCCAATGAAACAATATCAAATATAGCAGGGCTTCCAGTATTATTACGCATGAATTATGCCGAGGACGTACAAGCCGATCCGATATACATATACATATATTGTGTGCACTGCCGAGGGTCGAACGACACGAACCATAGATGCATTTATTAACCTATCGAGGTGAACGGCCCTCTCCCATGAGAGTAGTAGAAATTTACCCCGTTCGCGGAATATACTTGCGACGCGGTTGAACATAGAGTTCATCAAGTTATCATAATATCCCCCAATTCTTTCCAAAATAAGAAAAATTAACTAGAACCCTAAAAAAAACTTGGAAATCCTCAACCTCAACTCTATTCAAAGCAATTAATAAGCATAATCAAATAACGGTGCCAACAAAGCATGGTGTAAACCTAAAACTACTCGGACATAAGAATAAATAGTAGCTACATACGGACTCTCGTCACCTCGTGCGTACGTAGCCCCCCCTCCCCCCCCACACAAATAGAAGCATATTTTAATTAAGTTCATATATGGGGTTAATTCCCTCTTACAAGATTAGAAAAGAGACTTACCTTGTCTCAAAGCCTACTTTCCGATCCAAGATTATGCTCAAACCCTCAAATTCGGTGCCCAACGACTCGAAACTAGTCAAATGTTATATAAAATGATCAATACATGTTCAAAAGTTCATATCCTAACTATCAAAGTGATTTTCCAACCCTATTTGAAAAATCCCTAAAATTCTCCCCTGGGCCCACGTGCCTGTATTCCGGAAATATTCGAAAAAGTTGTTACTCATAACCTCATGAGCTCAAATATATGATTTTTACTAAATTCCATAACAAATTTCGTGGTTAAATCTTATTTTTATCAAAAACCTAGGTTTTCACTTAAACCCATAATTTTCACTAATTTACATGTTATAATCTACCCACAAACTATGTAAACTTACGTTGTGTAGAAATTACTTACCTAAAAGTGCTAGGTGAAATCCCCTCTCTAAGAACTCCAAGAATCGCCCAAACAAATGAAATAAGGGAGCTAGAATGCCTAAGTCCCGTCATTAAATGAGGATTCTGCCCAGCAGTACTTCCGCATCTGCGATAATTGGGCCGCATTTGCGGCGCCGCTTCTGCGGAACTCCACAGGCCCAGTGTAGGCCGCATCTGGGGATGGGATCCCGCTTCTGCGACGAGAGTGCCGCTTCTGCGGCTCTTGTAGAAGAAGCTTTCCACTATCGCACATGCGCGTTCGCAGGTGCACAAAATCACACGCATCTGCGGTCCATGGCCAAATGCTCCCAAGCCGCTTCTGCGGCACAAAACACGCACCTGCGGGATCGCACCTACGGCCAAAAGCTCGCAAGTGTGGTCACACCAGAACTGGTGCACCAGCAACTCCTTTTGAGTCTTGACTCAATCCGCGCATCGTCCGAAAGGCATCCGAGGTCCCTGAGGCCTAGTCCAAACATACCAATAATTTAATAAGCATAATACGGACTTGCTGGAGCTCTCAAAACGCGTAAGACAACAACAAAACCAAGAATCACACCCCAAAACCAAATCGAATCAAAATATGAACTTCAAGTTCTTCAATTACTCCTAACGCGCCGAAGCGTACTTAAATTACTTGGAATGATCACACCAAATTTTGTGTGCAAGTCTTAAATAACCATACAAAACTATTCCCAGTCTCGGAATCCCATTTGGACCTCGATAATACCAAAACCTACTCCAAACCAAATTTAAAGAACTTCAAAACCTTCAAAGAATCAACTTTCACTATTAGGCATCTAAACGCTCCTGGGTCATCCAAAACCTGATCCGAATATACGCCCAAGTCCGAAATCATCATACGAACCTGTTGGAACCGTCAAATCCCGATTCCGAGGTCGTTTACTCAAATGTTGACCTAAGTCAAACTTAGCCTTTTTAGCGTACCTTTAGGAACCAAGTGTTTCGATTTCAACCCGAACCCTTCCAAATCCCGAATTAACCATCCCCGCAAGTCATAAAACAGTAGAAGCACGTACGGGGATTTTTATTTAGGGGGACGGGGTTCTAAAAAGCAAAATGACCGATCGGGTCGTTACATTGAAGCCCAAAAAATCATGAGAAACTCAACTGATACAACCACTGACCTGCGGCCATTCAGACATATGACTAAGGAAAGTAAATTTGTGTATAACTCGCAAGTTTGTAATTCGCAAGTTTGTATAATTGTATAACTTGGACATGCATGTAATATCTCTATCACAAAACTAGAACACTTAACTGCCATTATTCTAACATGAGCTTAAGACTAATATTTGAAAACAATCTAGACACTTAATCTCAATATCATAACTCATTAACCACAATGCATCCTACCAAAGTTATTGTACCTTAAGTTTCCAGTAAGCTGAAATATCAATCTCTTTAGAAAATATTTGCTCACTAAATTCAGATGAAATTTGCTTCATGGGAAAAAAATAAATAAATAGCGAGGAAAGAAATGTGGTTTAAAGATATCAAAAAATGATTTACCTTGCCAAGTGTAAAATACTTTCGACTTAATCACATACTAATATAGCTTTTAATAACTAGTTTTCCGACTTCTACATCCTTAAGGAACAACACTTCGATGATAAAAACTAGTACAAGGTGATTAAAAAGAATAAAAACTTGAATGAAGTTCATGAGGTGGTTTCTAAGAGGAGGCTATTGTAATATTAAACACGAGAAGAATATTCTATCAAATTGTTTGATGCAGTTCACCAATAAGTAAAATGTCTCCAAGAATAACCTGTTTGCAATATTAGGATTGTAAAAATAGCCTATTTGTGGCATCCGTTTAATAAACAAATAAACATAAGTTGGTGATGACAAAGAGGAGTTGGTTTCAATTTTGCCAATTAGTTACTTAGCAACCAATCTGATTAGATGGGCATCTCAAATACTTAATAAACCAAGTAACCAAATACATGTGACATCCCACATTCTCTTTTCATTCAAAAAAATCACAAGATGGACCGACCCCTAAGTCAATTTTGCTTTCCTATCTTAAAACATTTGTTGAAAAAGTAACGAAGCAAATTAACACAAATTCTTACTCGGAGACCTAAAATCTATGCTATTAGCAACCAATAACTAAGAGAAATGAGCACTAAATCATTCCAAAAGCTTCAAAAATTACCTAAATTTTAACACTCCAAAGCACCGAGTTATTCAAGTAAAAAAGCCCTAAAATTTCCAAAATATTATCAAACCCACTAATTTTAAAGCTTGAGAGTGCAAATATTATATTAAAAAGAAGATCCCATATCATGAAAAAGCCTTAATTGTACACTTTTGAAACAATAAATAACCAAAAATCGCTAAAGATCGTGCTTACCCTAAATCTCATGCCGCAAAAATGCACCGATCATCATCAGATGTAATCTCTTCTCCTGAATATGATCATAGTCCGTAAAGCATCACAATACAGAAATAGAATTAGATTTTTTACCTCAACAGAGCAGAGAGCACCAAATCTAGAGAGAAGAAACGATGAAGGAAGTCAGCGCTCAATTTGCCGGATAATGACACAAAAAAGGCGCGTGTTCACCATCAATAGTGTGTGACCCTATTCAGTGAGGAGCAAGTTCAAGGTGATTTGGGGTTGAGAAGTGAAACAAGTTAGAGATTTTACAAGGAAGATATTTGTTACTTTAGGGTTTATTTTTGTTCACTTAGTTCTTTTGTATAAAATAGGACAATTGGGGGTGACAAAATAGGATAAGTTTAGTGGCGACTCCAAAAGTCACCACAAAAGCCCTTATACTTGTGGCTTTTATCAGGGCTGTGGCAAAATACAGTAGTTTTTGTAGAGACTCAATTTTAGGCGTCACTGATAGGCTGCTTTCAGCGGCGACAATAGTAATCGCTGCTATACCCTTGTCTTTTGTAGCGACCAAATGAGTCGCCACTTAAAGTCGCCACTATAGATCAACTTTCTTGTAGTGTTAGTTCTGGTCTTTTTGTTTGAGATAACAGGTTGTGTGTAGCCTTGTTATGGGTCATGTAAATATTTACTTGGTGATTAATACAAAAAATTTAGTTACCAAAAAAAAAACTTGAGAAACTCATTACTTATTCATTGGTTATCCATTTTCTAAGTGGATAATATGGTTATTTGACCCTCTTTTTAAAAAGCTCATTTCCAACTAATTATTTAATGATAATATGGGTGGATAACTGTTTATTTTAACGATGTTTTCACTACTAATTAACACATAAATGTATTTCAGGAAAAGAAATTAGAAGAGAAGTGACTGTGGGACCAGCCCCAAATTAAAAAGAAAGAAAAGATAAGCAAGTTGACAATGAGGAAGGCAGGAAAAAGGTTGCAAATTGCAAACCAAAATAATGTGTGGACGATGAAAATTGCAAAGAACCAATCAATATGATTGGCTGAGAGGTTGGCAACTTTGCCTATAAATAGAGATGCGGCTCTCTCTCTTAAATACACCAAATCAAAGAGAAGCTAAGCAGAAAGTAAAGCAGTGAGAGTAATCCACCGATTGTTGTCTGTGAGATAAATAGTGAGTGACAGTAATATTATAGTGAGGTATTTTAAATAAAAAGTGTTATTTCTTTCAAAATTTGTAGTAGTCTCTTGACACTACTAAGTTGTAATATTATAGTGGTAATATTGCTCCGCTCGGATATTGTATTTACCTCGTTAAAAGAGTTGGTGTCATTATTACTCTCTTGTGTTATTATTATTTTACGTGGATATTATTTATGGGCGGGATATTTTTTTTTCCAACAACGTGGTTTTAGAGCCATGGCGAATAATGGTCCGCTATCTTTTCAGTACCCCCGTCTCACAAAAGATAATTATAAGAAATGGTGTCTATTTATGAAAGTCATTCTTGGCTCTCATGATGTATGGAAAATTATAGACAGAGGGTATGCAAAACCCGATAATGAGGAAGCTCTGCCTCAAAATGAAAAAGAGGTCTTGGCAAAGACGAGGAAGAAAGATCAACAAGCCCTCACGCTCATCAACAAATGTTTGGATGATGTCATGTTTGAGAAGGTGGCAGATGCTACCACCTCAAAGGAAGCTTGGGGGATTTTACAAAATTCTCTTTAAGGAGTTGACAAGGTGAAGAAGGTAAAACTTCAAACTCTAAGGGTTGATTTTGAAGTTTTAAAAATGAAAGAATCCGAATGCATTTTGAATTATTATTCAAAAGTGAAGGTTGTTGTAAATCAACTAAGAAGATACGAGGATGACATAGAAGATGTCTGTGTGGTAGAAAAGATCATTCACACTTTAATACCTAAATTTAATTTTGTGGTGTGTGCTATTGAGAAGTCTAAAGATTTAGACTCTTGATGGTAGATCAATTGGAGGGCTCTTTACAGGCCGATCAAAAGGAGACAAGAAGTGCCATTGGAGCAATTTCTTAAAACTCAGGCATCCTTCAAGGATTATGAAGGTGAAAAGAGCTATCGAGGGAATAGATGGGGACGAGGCCGTGGCGGTCATGGAAGAGGAAGAAGCAATGGTAATAACTTCAACAATGAAGTTAAAATCCACCAGGTGGTATATTCTTGATTAGAACTGCCTAATGGTGTTCATACTTATTAGTCCTTACAAATTTTGATCAGTAAATAGGTAGGGATATTTTAAGACACATATATCATCATCTCATAATATAGAAACTTATGGCCACCGTTGAGTGAAAGACTATTTAACCTTCTAAACACTCGTCAATCAATTTAATTTCTTGCTGATATATACTCTTACTTCTTGCCAGTTAGTAGACATGGATTGTGGAGATTGTGATATATAGCTTGCTGAATATTCAACCTTTGATTCATGGGTATATAGCTCGTTTCCTTGCGTAAATTGTAATACTGCTGAAGAAGTCGGCATTCCTTTCGATTTTTCTATCATGTCAAATTAATTCAAGTAATTGTGTTTTTTTTGTTAAGACTCGGCATTAGTCTTGGGACAATATCAAAATTTATAAGCTACACATTGATGCTGATCAATCACTACCACATTTAAAAAAAACATTCATATTATATTGTATGCTAAATGAGAAGCTTATTAATGTATTAAAGAAAAGCTATAAATTTTATCTTTGAAAGTTGGATAAATTTTAAACCTAGAACGAGATGATGTATGTATTAGACACTACTATCCAATTAGTTGCTTAATATTTGGATTATATTGGACATTCTTTTTGTGTTTGTCTATGACGAGTGGTTATCCCAACTTGCAAATGCAGGATTTTGATTCTTCTAGATTAACTTAAGCATTATCATGATAGATATTTAGATCATTTTTAAAATTCAATTAACTAGAGCCTACAAGTGAGTGTAGAAGTCTCTCTTGACAATTATATATACCGCGTTGTGCTTGTCATTTTGAGGGAAACGATCCTCTAATGTTTCTCCAACATTACTTACTTCTAGTTGAATTTTGGGTCCATACAAAAATTACTTATTTTGGGCCAAGTGTTGATAGAAACGAGTTGAAAGAACTTGTGAAATCTAAAACAGAGAAACCTAATGATCAAAGATTGAATAGTGGAATCTAAGAAAGTATATACAGTAACCTCGCGTTTATGGAATCTAAAGTCTTAAATAAGGGAAGCATTTTTTTCTATCATTCACTCGTAGTACCAATCTTTTCACATAGAAACTTTTGTTTAACACTTATGTACATACAAGGAGTTTGTAGCATATATACACAGTAGATACTGTTAGTCCCGCCAATATTGCTGTATTTGTAAATAATAATTCTGGGAAATATAAGTTATCGTAATGAAACAGTAATTAATTCGAGCCCACTGAATTCACAGTGTTTCCTTAAGGAATTTAATCCCCTCCTAGTACCCAAAGTTATGGATTATTTTCTCCCAGGATAGAACGAATCACACACTGGTGTAGCGGTACTTCAAACCCTAGTGTTTCAGCGAACACAAAGTTCGTAGCAAATCACACTTACAGTTGGTTTGTTTGAAGTTAAAACAATGCAGAACAAAGGAGTAGAAACTCAGAAAATCGTATGGAAATGCTGAGAGGAAGGAGTGCAATGTATAGCCAAAGAGCGTTTTCAGTTTTGGTGTATTTCTTCAACAGCTGTTGCACATATTTATAGCAGTTAGCTTTGAAGATGAACGACCCTCCACCCTCCATGGTGGAGCATGCACTAGCTTGTTTGTGGAGCAAGCACTTGGCCATGGTGGGAAGAGCATTAGGCGGCTGCTATTGTAGCTGGTGGTCAATACACGGATTGAAACATATCCATTCAATCGATCATTTGACCAAATCCAAATCCGAAGCCGAAGCCGAAGCCGAGCGAGCGAGCGACGACGGCGCGAGGCTTGCTTTCTTCTTAACTCTTTAAGAGCTACAAGAAGAGCAATTATATATATATATATATATCCACCAAAAATCTTTTCCTCTTCCAATATGGGACAATGTCTCATTGTCAAGAGGGAAAAACTTAAAATTTTACTCAAAAATTTCATTTTCCCTCCATTTCCCATTCACCCTCATTTTAAGACTATTTCATCTTAAATAACAAAAACCTTAATAGATACACCACATAAAATATGAACAAGGTGAACAACAATAGTGTTTAAAGAAGAATCAACAACAAATTCCCATGCACCAAAGCTTCTCAGCTATTTAAGCAGTTAGATAAGAAGCTTGCATATCAATTCCACAAATTCCTTCTGCAGCATCAATGCCTCTTTGCATTCTAATATAACCGTTCTCTCCCCAACTAGTCCCCCACGAGTTCTTCACTAACCAATACTTTGTCCTGTCATTAGTTTTCCCATATCCAATTGCTGTAACACCATGATCTAACTTAGTTCCACATTCTCCGGTAAAAACACCGCTAGAATAGAAGTGAAAATCTGATCCACTAGCATCAATGGCAACGAATACAGGTAGGTTAGCAACAACACTCAACAAAGCAGATTCACTGTTGGCTGGAACATCTTCATAACCAGTACTCTTAATAGCATGGTTGGATTCCTTTCTAGTTTTGCAAGTGCCATCAGTTCCCTTGTATGGATAATTTGATTCTGTAGTAATCCCTGTTGGGAATAAACACCCTACAAAAAAAATATTCACAGAAATAAAAGCAGAATAGTCACATAGCACCGAGATACGATAATTAGCAAGAAAAAGAGTGACAGCGACATCAAAATTTTTACGTGAAAAACCCTTTGAATAAGGGAAAAAATCACGGCCCCGAGATGAGCAACTGATATCACTATGGCAAGGAATTTTACACTTTGTAGGTCCGACTAAAATACTCCAAAAACCATTATAACACTCAAAAAAAATAACCCTCTTTTGATATTCTCACCTCACTACAATATCTCTCACACTCTATTTTTCTCACAGACTATTTTCTTATACCTTATCTGTGAAACCTCACTCTTTCTCTCTCTTTGTTGGTGTGTGGAAATAAGAGTTGAAGCTCTCCTTTTATAGCCGAAGCCTCACTCTCTAAAGCCTACTATATTTGATAATTTGCACATACTTTTTCTTCTTTTTTTTCAATGTTGACAATTCAACAAAGTTGGCTACCAACCCAAAGAAATTCAACAAAGTTGGCTATAGAACCAAAGAAATTCAACAAAGTTGGCTACCAAACCAAAGAAATTTTCCTGAGGCACATGCCTATTACTTTGGCTATTGAATGAGATGGAACCCATCAATCTCCCCCTCTAGTCTCATTCATCTAGAGGAGGTAGCACTGTCTTCTAGTTTGAGTGCATGCCGACAAGTTCTTTGCATAGCTGGAACTTATCTCTTGGTACCACCTTGGTCAACATATCAACAGGATTTTCACTCGTGTGAATCTTTTTGACCTATAAAGACTCGTTCTCTACCTGCTCACGAATCCAATGATATCTCACATCTATATACTTTGTTCTTGCATGGTACATGGAGTTCTTGCTCCAGTCTATTGCACTTTGACTGTCACAATAGACGACATACTCCTTTTGATACAATTCCAGCTCTTGAAGAAACCGCTTGAGCCATACCATCTCCTTGCCAGCTTCTGCAGGGGCAATGTACTCTGTTTCAGTTGTTGAAAGTGCAACACACTTCTTCAATTTAGACTGCTATGATATAGCTCCTCCTGAAAATGTAAACAAATATCCAGTAGTGGATGCCATATCAGTATATATATAGCCCTTCAAGATTGGATGAGATCCTTCAAAGCTCAAACAATCTCCCGTGGTACCTCTAAGGTACCTGAGTATCATTTTGACTGCTTTCCAATGTTCCTTTCCAGGATTTTTAAGGAATCTGCTAATAACACCAACTGCATGAGCAATATCAGGTCTAGTGCATACCATTGCATACATCAAGCTTCCGACTGCTGAAGAATAAGGAGCTCTAGCCATGTTCCCTTTTTCCTCCATAGAACAAACAATAGGGGATAGGGGATCCCCTTGCCTAAGTCCCCTGAAGGAATGGAAAAACCCCTTTCCCAACACCATTGATATTGATAGAGTACCAGATGTTGGATACCAGCCTCCATACCATATCAATCCAAAGTTCATCAAATCCTAAAGCTCTAAGAATTTGACAAAGAAAAGGCCAAGAGACTCTATAATAAGCTTTAGACATGTCTAGCTTAAAAACTACATTACCATCCTTATTAGACCTAGGAATGTTATGCACCAACTCCTGGACTAACATAACATTCTCACTTATAGACCTACTCTTAATAAAACCAGATTGATTAGGTGAGATAAGGTTGGGTAGCAGAGGAGCAAGTCTGTTATTTAAAAGTTTAGAAATAATTTTACAAGAAACATTACCAAGACTGATAGGCCAAAGGTCAGACATGATAACTGGATTGTCAATTTTAGGGAGCATAATCAGACAAGGGTGGGTGAGTGATTTAGGAATAGAATCCCCAGAAGACAAAAAAAGCTCTAACCATCCTAAGAAGATCCCCTTTAATGATATCCCAGTAACACTGATAGAATTTGGCATTAAAGACATCAGGACCAGGACATGAATCTGTATACAATGAAAAGACCACCTCTCTTAATTCCTTCTCAGAGGGTTCTGAGATTATCCTGCTATTCTCCTCAGTAGAGACTAGTCTTGGAAGACAAGATATTGCATTGAAGTTAATCCTTTGATCAGAGTGAGAAAACAACTGTTGGTAGAATTCAGTAGCTTCGGCGACAATTTGTTCCTCACTTATAGCCCATGTTCCATCTCTTCTTTTAATCTTTAACAAAGTCAGTTTCCTCCTCCTTCTATTTACAGATGAATGGAAGAACTTAGTGTTAAAGTCCCCTTCAGTAGCCCATTTCAGGTTGGCGTTTTTGCTTCCAGAATGATTCCTCAAGCTTCAAATGTTTAATCATTTCAGCATTCTTCTTGTTCAGTAGCTCCCTTCTTCTTTCAGAATTAACCTGCAGGCATTCCTCTTCACATTTTATCACATCCTCCTCTAGTCTTTTGGTAGTCACGAATATATCTCCTATGTTATTTCTGGACCATTCAGATAGTATACCAACTGTATTTTTCAACTTCAAATGAAATTTTCAAAGTGGATTTCCATTCACCTATTTTTGCCATGCCCGCTTGACCACTTCCTGGAAACCAGTTATATCAGTCTAAAAGTTCAAAAACCAAAAGTATGTTTGTGAACTTCGTTGGGAACCTTCAATAGACATGAGCATGGGGGCATGATCAGATCAATTTCTACTCAGATGTTGCACATGAGTCTGGGGGAATAGATCAAGCCATTCATGGTTAATCAAGACTCTTACTAATCTTTTCCAAATCCTGTATCTAGGAGCCCTACCATTACACCATGTGTAGGTTGATCTAGTGTAGCCAGTGTCAACTAGGCAGCAGTCTATCATACAATTCACAAACGAGACACTTTTGTAGGCTTTATGAGGTAGCCCACCCTTCTTTTCTGAAGCCTCAATGACCACATTAAGATCCCAACCACAGTCCAAGGCATGGAATAAACAGCTGGTAATGCTCTCAGGGAGTCCAAAAGTTCAAACCTTTGAGCATGTTCTGATTTAGCATAGACCACAGATACCAAATATTTAGTATCCCCATCAAGATCAAGCTGGCAGGTAACTACCTGTTCCTCATCACAAACAATCTCACAGTTTAGGATTTCCTCACAGAATATCCAAATCCTGTTATTGTTGCTAGTAAAACAAAAGTGATACCCCATTCTTCTCATAATTTTTTAAATTTTCTTTTGGTTGGTAAAGGGTTCAAGCACAGCAATGAATGAAAAATTCTCTGCTCTATTTAAGGATTTAATCTCTCAAAAGTACCAAGGGAATTCACACCCTAATATTCAAAATGAGTGACTTAATCATGGAAAACAATTAGGATGGAAGGATGTTTGACCCGGCCTTAGACCTGATTTTTGGTGGATTAAGTCCTACTCTAACTCCACCTCTACCTATAATTCTTCCACCCCATCTTCCCCTTCCAGTATATAAACATCTAGGGGAGAGATTATGTTGATATGTGATGTCACCAAAAGCTTGATCTACATTGTCTGGTATTTCCGGTTGGTCATATTGTTGTGAGGTGAAAGTTTGTAGAAGCAGATTAGCAGTCTCTTCTTCACTATCTTCCTCCTCTTCTTCATTAGAAGAATCATATTCTATACTCTCATACTCTTCTTCATCTTCCTCTATTGATTCTTCATCACTCTCAGTATTCAGACCCATTGGATTCAGGGACTGTTGAAGGTGAATCTTGGTTTGAGGCTGGTGACAATGTTGGATCTTGGCGCTCAATGACTAGTGCTAATGTTTATGGCTTACTATTGTGCATTGTAGGCGGACTAAGGGCCTAATGCTAAATTTGTAGCATTAGGGGCCTGCTGTCACACCTCTTTTCTACACGCAACCCTTATTACAAGGTTGAGTTAGAAAAGTTTTTCCGATTAAAGTTACGTTTTGAAAATGGATTATTTATTATTTGAAGTCGCCACTTAGAATTGAGTTTTGATGTTCCAATTCACCTTTTTTCTTGAATCTCTTATCAAAAGGAAGGTTTGATTCCTAATTTATGGTCTACGAAAAGAGAAGGCTGAGTAAGGAATTCTATTAACCGAAAGAAAGGTGTAAGGCACCCCTCGAATCCCGTGGTTCTAGCACGGTCGCTTTATTGACTAATATAAGGCTTAAATTAATTTTTTGGCTATTCTTGTATTTTATTAATTATGATTTACTTATTGTCACTTAATTAATTATTGTATTTTATTAATTGTTTTGACCTAGATGCGGTATGCACGCAAGGTACTTCTTAGAAATTAGATGTTAAACCAAGGTCCGGAATGTACAGAGGCCGTTTGGGACTGTTTCTATGGCTGGAATTAAGGAGAAAAAATGGCAGCTCTTCTTTTAAAGCTTGTGAGGTGATTCTTTAATTTTCCTTATCAGAATGCTTTTTCCACCCTCTAAAGCTCGTTTCTTTCCTCTAAAATCTCCTCTTCCCTTAAATGCTAAAAGTGAGTGTATTATATAGTGCATTGTGTGAGTTGTGGATTATGTATAATGTGTGTGTGTGCAGATGATCGTGTGTGTGCGCGCGCGCGCAATATGGGGTAAGACGTGAGAGACGTTAAGTGGGGAAGAAAATGACGTGAAATTAAAGAGTCATGGATGAGTTAAATCACTTTTGAAGTTAAATTTGTTACCAAACTTTTTAAAATCACGTGAATACTTGCTGCTTCTTCTCTTTTCTTTGTTTGTGTATTTTCTTTTATAAATAGAATTCAATTAAATATGAAGACAAAAAATATTAATTAACTAACTCTAGACTAACTAACTATATATATATATATATATATATGTCACGATCCGAAATTTTCACCTTCGGACCGTGATGGCACCTAATATTTTACTTGCTAGGCAAGCCAACGTTAGAATAATATTATTCATTTTTAAAACAATTTTAAATTTATTAATAACAAGAAAACAAATGCGGAAGCAAAATTTAAAATACAGTGAAATAATCCATCAAACAACGGTGTCTAAATACCATCCTAGAATTAGTGTCACAAGTGCACGAGCTTCTAGAATAAATACAAATAAAGGTCTGAATAATATAAAGCTATCTGAAAATAAACACACAGCTAAAGTACAATAGACGGGGACTTCAGAACTGCGGACGCCATGCAGTTATACCTCAAGTCTCCTCTGATAGCTGAAATCCGAGTAAGTCTATGGTACGCCGCTGGGACCAACTCCAAAATCTGCACAAGAAGTGCAGAGTGTAGTATCAGTACAACCGATCTCATGTATTGGTAAGTGCTGAGCCTAACCTCGACGAAGTAGTGACGAGGCTAAGGCGGTTCACTTACATTAACCTGTATGCAATATTAGTAACAACAATAATAATAGGAATAAATCAGGTAATTCATTTATAATAATTGAAGGCAACTCAACAGTCATAACCAATTAACATTTCCATTATTTATGTTGCAGCGTGCAACCCGCTCTCACAATATATCCACATTCAGTTCTGTTGCGGCGTGCAACCCGCTCCTCCAACATATTTATTTTAATCTAGTCTGTTGCGGCGTGCAACCTCGTCCTCCAATATTAACTTTTTAACAAGTCTGTTGCGGCATGTAACCCGATCCTCCAATATTGACTTTTAATAAGTCTGTTGCGGCGTACAACCCGATCCTCCAATATTGACTTTTAATAAGTATGTTGCGGCGTGCAACCCGATCCTCTAATATTGACTTTTAATAAGTCTGTTGCGGCGTGCAACCCGATCCTCCAATATTGACTTTTAATAAGTCTGTTGCGGCGTGCAACCCGATCCTCCAATATATTCATTATAATCAATCATGTTGCGGCGTGCAACCCGCTGCTCTAACATTTTCATTTACCAATTCTTATAGAAGAAATTTTTTCCAATAAATGTAATAATTAATATAAAATTACGAGACAACAAGCATACAATAATTATGGTTTAATTACAAAGTAAACAATGACAAATCGAAAATTATTATGGAAATCAGGGAGCAAATAGGCAGTTTAATATTTATTATGCTAAATATAAAATAACAATTAAGGCACATAATTCAAATAGCATGTAACAATTAATGCAGGAATTCAAGAATTTATATTTGCAAAGAATAAGAGATAAACAATTATTATAATAATTAATTTATGATTAAAAATAATTTATGATTTTTCAAGTAAGCAGGCAAACAATTAATTTGACGACGTATAGATAATCGTCACCTCGCATATATGTCGTTTACATGCAATTCACATAACAGACAATTTAAGGGTTCTATTCCCTCAAGTCAAGGTTAATCCCGACACTTACCTCGCTTTGCAAATTCCAATCAATTATTCAACCACAACTTTTCCTTTTAAATTTGCCTCTGAAAGCTTCAAATCTATTCACAAACAATTCAATATATTCAATACTAATCATAGGAATTAATTCCATATGAATTTATAATTTTTTCGGATAATAATCTAAAATTCATTAAAATATTCGGCAGTGGGACCCACGTCTCAAATCCCGGAAAAACTCACGAAATCTTAACACTCGTTCCGATACGAGTTTAACCATGCAAAAGTTTAATTTCGATATCAAATGGACCTTCAAATCTTAATTTTTTCGTTTTTGAAAAGTTTTACAAAAATTTCCATTTCTTCTATCTAAATCCGAAATAAATGATGAATATAAACATGGATTTGTGAAATATGATCACTTTATGATAAAGAACACTTACCCAGTTCATAGTCGTGAAAACCCCCCTTGAAATTGCCCAAATTCGAGACTTAAAACTCAAAAATGAGTAAAAATGGCTAAGACCCGATTTTATGTATTCTGCCCAGCATTTTCGCATTTGTGGGCTATATTTTCGCACCTGCGGTCTCGCATTTGCGAGACAAAGCTCGCATTTGCGAAGTGGGCTGCTAGGTGAGGTTCCGCATCTGCGGACAAAAATGTCGCACCTGCGACGTCCGCTTCTGCACGAAAGGGCCGCACCTGCGAAGACCGCATCTACGATGGAAGTCTCGCTTCTGCGAGCTCGCACCTGCGGTCAAAATTTCGCAGGTGCGATTACACCAGAACTCAAAAGTTCAGATTTTGCTTAAGTCCAATTCTTGTTCAGATTTCAATCCGTTTCACTCTCGGGGTACTCGGGACCCTGCTGGAATATACCAACAAGACCCGTAACATAATATGAACTGACTCGGGGTCTAAACTCACGTCAAACAACACTGAAATTACAATTCACACCCCGATTCGAACTTTGAGTTTTAAACTTTCAATTTGCAAACCTCGTGCCAAAACATATTAAATGAATCCGGAATGACTTAAAATTTGGCACACAAGTCATAAATGACATAACAGAGCAGTTCAAATTTCTAGAATCGGATTCCGACTTCGATATCAAAAAGTCAACCCCGTGGTCAAACTTGGAATATTTAGCCTTTAAATTGCTAGTTCCGTTAAATGGTCATAACTTGAGCTAGGGACCTTCAAATTAAATTCTGGGCATACTCTCAAGTCCCAAATCACGATACGGAACTACCGGAACTGTCAAAACACTGATCCGGGTCCGTTTTCTAAATATTTTGACTAAAGTCAACTCACTTGAATTTTAAAGCTCTATTTCACATTTTAATTCATTTTTCACATAAAAACTTTTCGAAAATTTTTTCGGACTGCGCACGCAAGTCAAGGAATGATAAATGGTACTTTTCGAGGTCTTAGAACACAGAATTACTTATTAAATTTAAAGATGACATTTTGGATCATCACATTCTTCACCTCTAAAACAAAACGTTCGTACTCGACCGGAGTTAGAAAAAGTACCTGAGCTGAGAAAAGGTGTGGATATTTACTCCGCATATCCGACTCGGACTCACAGGTAGATGCCTCTACCGGCTGACCTCTCCATTGCACCCGAACTGAAGGATAACTCTTTGACCTCAACTGTCGGACCTGCCGAGCTAGAATAGCCACCGGCTCCTCCTCGTAAGTCAAATCTTTGTCCAATTGGATTGAGTTGAAATCTAACACATGGGACGGATTACCATGATATTTCCGTAGCATAGACACATGGAACATCAGATGAACCGCTGATAAACTAGGTGGTAATGCAAGCATGTAGGCTACTTCACCCACCCTTTCAAGAATTTCAAAGGGTCCCATATACCTAGGACTCAACTTGCCCTTCTTTTCGTACCTCATTACACCTTTCATAGGTGAAACCCGGAGCAATATTCGTTCTCCAACTTTACGGTCGGCATAACTCTTTTGCCTAGACTGAGCTGTGCAAAGTCGATCCTGAATAATCTTGACCTTATTCAAGGCATCCTGTACCAAATCGGTACCCAACAACTGAGCCTCTCCCTGTTCAAACCAACCAACTGGCGATCGGCATCGCCTTCCGTATAATGCCTCATATGGAGCCATCTGAATGCTCGACTGGTAGCTATTATTATAAGCAAACTCCGCAAGTGGTATGAAATGATCCCAAGAACCTCCAAAGTCTATAACACAAGCGCGAAGCATATCTTCCAATATCTGAATAGTGCGCTTTGAATGTCCATCTGTCTGTGGATGAAATGTTGTACTTAAATCCACTTGCGTGCCTAACTCACACTGTACATGCCTCCAAAAATGTTAGGTAAACTGCGTACCTCGATCTGAAATAATAGACACGGGCACACCGTGAAGGCGGACAATTTCATGAATGTAAATTTCAGCTAACCTCTCTAAAGAATAGGTAACTGCCACTGGAATGAAATGGGCTGACTTGGTCAACCTGTCTATAATGACCCAAACTGCGTCAAATTTTCTCTAGAGTCCGTGGGAGCCCAACAACAAAATCCATTGTGATACACTCCCACTTCCACTCAGGAATTTCTAACTTCTGAAACAAACCACTAGGTCTCTGATGCTTGTACTTAACTTGTTGACAATTCATACATCGTGCTACATGTGCAACTATATCCTTTTTCATTCTCCTCCACGAATAATGTTGCCGCAATTCTTGATACATTTTTACGGTACCTGGATGAATAGAATACCTGGAACTGTGTGCCTCTTCAAGAATTAATTCACGAAGCTCATCCACATTATGCACACAAATACGGCCCTGCATTCGCAGAACACCATCTTCCCCTACAACAACCTCTTTGGCATCACCGTGCCACACCGTGTCCTTAAGGACAAGTAAATGAGGATCATCATACTGCCTCTCTCTGATGCGCTCATATAAAGAAGACCGAGCGACTGTACAAGCTAGAACCCGACTGGGTTTTGAAACATCTAACCTCACGAACTGATTAGCCAAAGTCTAAACATCTGCAGCTAATGGCCTCTCACCAACCGGAATATATGCAAAACTACCCATACTCACAGCCTTTCTACTCAAAGCATCGGCCACCACATTGGCATTTTCGGGGTGATACAAAATGGTGATATCATAGTCTTTCAACAACTCCATCCATCTTCTCTGCCTCAAATTAAGATCCTTTTGTTTGAATAGATACTGGAGGCTACGATGATCAATAAATACCTCACAGGAGACACCGTAGAGGTAATGCCTCCAAATCTTCAGCGCATGAACAATGGCTTCCAATTCTAAGTCATGAACAGGATAATTCTTCTCGTGAACTTTCAACTCCCGCGACACATATGCAATTACCTTTCCATCTCGCATTAATACTGCACCAAGCCCAATGTGAGATACATCACAATATACCGTATACGATCCTGAACCTGTGGGTAATACCAATACTAGCACCGTAGTCAAAGCGGTCTTGAGCTTCTAAAAGCTCAACTCACACTCGTCTAACCATCTGAATGGAACACCCTTCTGGGTTAGTCTGGTCAAGGTGCTTGCTATAGATGAGAACCCTTCCACGAACCGACAATAATAACCTGCCAAAATCCAGGAAACTCCGGATCTCTGTAACCGAAGTAGGTCTAGGCCAATTCTGAATAGCCTCAATCTTCTTAGGATCCACATTTATGCCTTCTGCCGATACAATATGTCCCAAAAAGGCAACTGAGTCTAACCAAAACTCGCATTTTGAAAATTTGGCATATAACTGATTATTCTTCAAGGTGTGAAGCACACTTCGAAGATGCTGCTCATGCTCCTCTCGACTGCTGGAGTAAATCAAGATATCATCAATGAATACAACCACAAAAGAATCCAAATAAGGCTTGAACACCCGATTCATCAAATCCATAAATGCTGCTGGAGCATTTGTCAACCCAAATGACATCACTAGGAACTCGTAATGCCCGTATTGAGTCCGAAAAGCTGTCTTAGGGACATCAGACGCCCTAATCTTCAACTGATGGTAACCATATCTCAAATCAATCTTTGAAAATACCTTGGCACCCTAAAGCTGATCAAATAAGTCATCAATTCTTGGCAACGGATATTTGTTCTTAATAGTTGTTCATGATCAATTACCAAACTGCAAATTAACCTCATGTAAAAAAAAAATCTCGTTGTAAACCTTCATAATACTGATAACAAGATGCGAGGCATGGAGACCTCATAATTATTTACCCGAATTAACGAGTAACATTTAATGCCATCTGGGCGAGCACCTACTTCGTAGGTTAAAATTCAATAATTACAAACACGAATTTTGGAAAATGTGCACAGAGAATTTCATACAAGAATTCTCAAATAAGCCTAACAGGCATGACTCCCTATTAGTACGATAGTACAAATTTAATTTCATAAGGGAGAGCTTAAACACAAAAATTTTCATCACAAGGATCTCGTCCTTATATAACTTCCACCGCAACTCGTAGCCCGTTTTAAACATATCAATTTATTTTCTTTTAAAAAGGGAGGATCTCGTCCTCAGTTCTGAATCACAAGTAATATGCATATCGTGCCAATCAAAAATTTTCATTTTTCTCCTTTTAAATAATTTCGGTTACACAAAATCACAACAAATAATGAACCTCACACCTATAGGGCATATAATTCATAATTTGTAATTAATTATCCGTAAATTATATCAAAACTTACCGAAATGAGTAACAGAAAGACACATTTATCCTTACACCTCTTATTAGTGACCAACATGGAATGATAGGCGTAGTTATCTCCATAAATTCTCCCAACAGGAGTAAACACATAAGTAGATTATAGAATTATGAAGCTTTTACATACGTGGAGCACAATAGGAGGACTCGTCTTGACACTCAGAATCGAATCAAGTTAAGGAAATTATTCCTATATTTTAAATTGAGGTCATACCCATAACGACACCACCTGATGTAACGACCTCCGCCATACCATAAAACAAATATAACAACGGCTGGGTCTCCACCTCTAGGACGCCTTCTACCCGCTTGTCCTCCACCTCTAATGGTCTGACCTCCACCTCTAGGTACCTAACCCCTGGCATAAGTACCCCTGCCTCTAAATGAGGCACCACCGAAACCACCGAACTAACGAGGCCTCTTATCAGACCTCAGTCCTCTCTCCTGTGCAAGAACCATCTTGATCTTTCTCGCGACATTAGCAATCGCCTGAAAAGAAATCTCACTCCCGGTCTCGTTGGCCATCTTAAGTTTGATAGGATAAGTGAGTCCCTCCATAAACCTTCTCAGTCTCTCTCCCTCAGTAGGTAGTAAAAGGAGAGCATGACGGACCAAATCCACTAAACGGGACTCATACTGAGTAGCAGTCATACTGCCCTACTGTAGATGCTCAAATCGCTTGCGGTAATCCTCCCTCAGTGTGATAGGAAGGAACTTCTCCAGAAATAGCTGAGAGAACTACTCCCAGGTAAGTGCAGGCGATCCAATTGGTCTAGTCAATGTATAATCCCTCTACCACCTTTTGGCGGAATCCGTCATCTGAAATATAGCAAAATCAACCCCCTTGGTCTCAACTATACCCATGTTCTGCAGCACCTCATGGCAGCGTTCAAGATAATCATGTGGGTCCTCAGAAGGTGTACCACTAAAGTGAACTAGAAAGAGCTTAGTGAACTTATCCAGTCTCAATAAGGCCTCTAAAGACATGGCGGGCCTATCACCGGTCTGTGCCGCAACAACTGGCTGAACTACCCCAACTGGTGGGGCTGCTGGAGCCTGATTCTAGGGAGCCATCTGCTCTGGAGCGGGAGTAGTGGGAGTTTGTGCTCTTCCTCCAGCCTGTGAGATGGCTGGTGCCACTGGAAATGTACCATTCTGGGCCACACCCTCCATAAGACTCACCAATCGGACTAGAGTGTCCTGAAGCACTGGAGTGGCTATGAATCCTTCCGGGGCCTGAACTGGTCCAACTGGTACATTCTGAACTGGGACCTCCTCCTGAAGGTCTACCTGAGGTTCTACAACAGGTGCAGCTGCTCGAGCTCTGGACTGAGCTCTACCTCGGCCTCTAGTACGACCTCGACCTCTACCCCTGGCCATAGTTGCCACTGGGGGTTCTGGTCCCTGTCCATCGGTAGAAGTATTACGTGTTCTCACCATATGCGAGAGAATAAGAGTAGAATGGTTCAATAATCGATGATAGAATAAAATCGCACGACAGAATAAGAAAGAAGTGATATTGTTCCTAAACTTCATAGCCTCTGAGAGATAAGTACAGACGTCTCCGTACTGATCCTTCAGACTCTACTAAGCTTACTCGTGACTCGTGAGACCTATGTAACCTAGTGCTCTGATACCAACTGTCACGACCCGAAATTCTCACCTTCGGACCGTGATGGCGCCTAACATTTCACTTGCTAGGCAAGCCAACGTTAGGATAATATTATCCATTTTTAAAACAATTTTAAATTTATTAATAACAAGGAAACAAATTCGGAAGCAAATCTTGAAATATAGTGAAATAATCCATCAAACAACGGTGTCTAAATACCATCCCAGAATTGGTGTCACAAGTACACGAACTTCTAGAATAAATACAAATAAAGCTCTGAATAATATAAAGCTATCTTGAAATAAACATACAGCTAAAGTACAACAGACAAGGACTTTAGAACTGCGTACGCCATGCAATTACTCTGATAGCTGAAATCCGAGCAAGTTTATGGTACGCCGCTGGGACCAACTCCAAAATCTGCACAAGAAGTGCAGAGTGTAGTATCAGTACAACCGACCCCATGTACTGGTAAGTGCTGAGCCTAACCTCGACGAAGTAGTGACGAGGCTAAGGCGGTTCACTTACATTAACCTGTATGCAATATTAGTAACAACAACAATAATAAGAATAAATCAGGTAATTCATTTATAATAATTGAAGGCAACTCAGCAGTCATAACCAATTATCATTTCCATTATTTCTGTTGCAGCGTGCAACCCGCTCTCACAATATATCCACATTCAGTTCTATTGCGGCGTGCAACCCGCTCCTCCAACATATTCATTTTAATCTAGTGTGTTGCGGCGTGCAACCTAGTCCTCCAATATTAACTTTTTAACAAGTATGTTGCTGCGTGTAACCCGATCCTCCAATATTGACTTTTAATAAGTCTGTTGCGGCGTGCAACCCGATCCTCCAATATTGACTTTTAATAAGTCTGTTGCGGCATGCAACCCGACCCTCCAATATTGACTTTTAATAAGTCTGTTGCGGCGTGTAACCCGATACTCCAATATTAACTTTTAATAAGTCTGTTGCGGCGTGCAACCCGATCCTCCAATATATTCATTATAATCAATCATGTTGCGGCGTGCAACCCGCTCCTCCAACATTTTTATTTACCAATTCTTATAGAAGAAATTTTTCCCAATAAATATAACAATTAATATAAAATTACGAGACAACAAGCATACATTAATTATGATTTAATTACGAAGCAAATAATGACAAATAGCAAATTATTATGGAAATTAGGGAGCAAATAGTCAGTTTAATATTTATTATGCTAAATCTCAAATAACAATTAAGGCACATAATTCAAATAGCATGTAACAATTAATGCAGGAATTCAAGAATTTATATTTGCAAAGAATAAGAGATAAAAAATTATTATAATAATTAATTTATGATTAAAAACAATTTATGATTTTTCATGTAAGTAGGCAAATAATTAATTTGACGACGTATAGACAATTGTCACCTCGCATATACGTCGTTTACATGCAATTCACATAACAAACAATTTAAGAGTTCTATTCCCTCAAGTCAAGGTTAACCCCGACACTTACCTCGCTTTGCAAATTCCAATCAATTATTCAACCATAACTTTTCCTTTTAAATTTGCCTCCGAAAGCTTCAAATCTATTGACAAACAATTCAATATATTCAATACTAATCATAGGAATTAATTCCATATGAATTTATAATTTTTCCGGATAATAATCCGAAATTTATTAAAATAATCGGCAGTGGGACCCACATCTCAAATCCCGGAAAAACTTGCGAAATCCGAACACCCGTTCCGATACGAGTTCAACCATACAAAATTTGTCCAATTTCGATATCAAATGGACCTTCAAATCTTAATTTTTTCGTTTTTGGAAAGTTTTATAAAAATTTCCATTTCTTCCATCTAAATCCGAAATAAATGATGAATATCGACATGGATTTGTGAAATATAGTCACTTTATGATATAGAACACTTACCCAGTTCATAGTCGTGAAAATCCCCCTTGAAATCGCCCAAATCTGAGACTTAAAACTCAAAAATGAGTAAAAATGGCTAAGACCCGATTTTATGTATTCTGCCCATCATTTTCGCATTTGCGGGCCATATTTTCGCACCTGCGGTCTCGCATTTGCGAGACAAAGCTTGCATTTGCAAAGTGGGCTGCCAGGCGAGGTTCCGCATCTGCGGACAAAAATGTCGCACCTGCGACATCTGAAGACCGCACCTGCGAAGACCGCATCTATGATGGAAGTCTCGTTTCTGCGAGCTCGCACCTGCGGTCAAACTTTCGCAGGTGCGATTACACTAGAACTCAAAATTTCAGATTTTGCTTAAGTCCAATTCTTGTTCCGATTTTAATCCGTTTCACTCTCGGGGTACTCGGGACCCTGCTCGAATATACCAACAAGTCCCGTAACATAATATGAACTGACTCGGGGTCTAAACTCATGTCAAACAACACTGAAATTATAATTCACACCCCGATTCGAACTTTGAGTTTTAAACTTTCAATTTGCAAATCTCGTGCCAAAACATATTAAATGAATCCGGAATGACTTAAAATTTGGCACACAAGTCATAAATGACATAACAGAGCAGTTCAAATTTCCAGAATCGGATTCCGACTCCGATATCAAAAAGTCAACCCCGTGGTCAAACTTGGAATATTTAGCCTTTAAATTGCTAGTTCCGTTAAATGGTCATAACTTGAGCTAGGGACCACCAAATTAAATTCCGGGCATACTCTCAAGTCCAAAATTACGATACGGAGCTACCGGAACTGTCAAAACACTGATCCGGGTCCGTTTTTTAAATATTTTGACTAAAGTCAACTCACATGAATTTTAAAGCTCTATTTCACATTTTAATTCATTTTTCACATAAAAACTTTCCGAAAAATTTTTCGGACTGCGCACGCAAGTCGAGGAATGATAAATGGTGTTTTTCGAGGTCTTAGAACACAGAATTACTTATTAAATTTAAAGATGATATTTTGGGTCATCTCATATATATATATATATATATATATATATATATATATATATATATATATATATATATATATATAAAATTAAAATTATACTTACTAATTTAAAGTAGCCAAACAACATCAACCCTGTAGTAATTCCACTAGTGGGGTCTGGGGAGGGTAGAGTATACGCTGACCTTACCCCTACCCGGGGTAGAGAGGCTATTTCCGAGCGACCCTCGGCTCAGAGACAAAAGATCTGTAACAACACAGAAATCAAATTGTTAATTTAAAGTAACCAATTGTTAAAATTCCATAACTTTAAATTATACTAAGAAAAATACCATAACTTACTTATTAAAATTCTAATTAAAGGAAACCAATTGTTTGTAAATTTTCTTTTTCTCTTTACAAATAGAAATAAAATATATTCTATAAGTATGTGAATATATTATTTTTTTGTAATTTTTAATTTTTCTTTTCAAACAAACCTATTAAAAGTAAGATAAAATTTTAAAATATCAAGATTAGATCTAAAAGAAATATTTATCCTAAAATAGTATAGAATTTGGGTGTGGTCAAAAATTAGTTGTTCACAGTATGCCCCTCTTTGCTTGGAAACATGAAGAGTTTTCAAGCAAAGAAAATGAACTATGTGACTGATTTTTGACCTCACTATTATTTAAAAAGGAAAAGAAGAGAAAAGAAGAGGTTACGACCGAGCCTTGGTTTTAGGCAGCCTACATATCCCGAGTTATAAGGGAATCAAGTCAGGTGTAGTTCAAGTGGAAGAAGAGTGATGGAGTATGCTTAGAGGGAGAGTCGAGTGAAGTTTCATCGAGGTTCCGATCCGCAGCTCCTACCATTACATCAAAAGAAAAAGAAAATTACATACTCTTGAAATCTAAGAGTTACAAAAATCCTATCTAAATGCCATCTGGAGTCTTGTCTTGAATCTTAACTTGCTTCCCCCATTGACTTTAGATTGAAACTTGATGTTCTCAATGCAACAAACTAGGAAATATTCTCACAGGCCTGTTTCTTGATCAAATGATGAGAAGATGGATCTTGAAATCCTATGTCTCTGCATGCATTATGTCAAAGCTGGTTCGACTGGTATTGAGATCAAACATTCCACATTCTTTGGCGAGAGCTGGAATCTTATTTTTGCACATCCAATCCGTACTTTGCAAAAAAACCTACAAGCCATCATAAACAAACAAAACGAACAAAAATTTTCTTCCCTAATTTGCACTAGGAAATTTTTAAGAGTTATTGAAAATACAATAAACTATCTTTCTATTGCAAAATAAAGAATTGAAAAAGAAATGAGATTATTTTTTATATTTTATAATAGGGGATGTCGTATCCTATGTTAACAAGAAGGAAGGCAACCAAGGATGTAGTACCCTGTGCTGACAATAAGATGAGGCTCGTGGCACTCTAGGATGCTACTAGGGAATGTCGCACCCTATGTTGGCAATAATATGAGGCTCAAGGCACTCTAGGATGCTACTAGGGAATGTCGAACCCTATGTTGGAAATAAAATAAGGCTTGTGGCGTTCTGAGATGCTACTAGGGAATGTCGTACCCTATATTAGCAATAACACGAGGCTCGTGGATCTCTGAGATGCTACCAGGGGATGTAGTACCTTGTGCTGGCAATAAGATGAGGCTCGTGCATTCTGGGATGCTACTAGGGAATGTCGTACCCTATATTGGCAATAAAAGGAGGCTCGTGGCTCTCTGAGATGCTATGTAGTACTCTGTGTTGGCAATAAGATGAGCCTCGTGGCACTCTGGGATGCTACTACAGAATGTCGTATCCTATGATGGCAATAAAATAAGGCTCGTGGCACTCTGGGATGCTACTAGGGAATGTCGTACCCTATGTTGGTAATACAATAAGGCTTGTGGCGCTCTGAGATGCTACTAGGGAGTGTCGTACCCTATGTTGGCAATAAAATAAGGCTGACTACGCTCTGAGATGCTACTAGGGAATGTCATACCCTATGTTGGAAATAAGGAATGCAACCAGGGGGTGTAGTACCTTGTGTTGGCAATTAAGAGGAGGCTCGTGGAACTCTGGAATGCTACTAGGGAATATCGTAACCTATGTTATCAATAAGATGAGGCTCGTGGCACTCTGAGATGCTATTAGGGAATGACGTACCCTATGTTGGCAATAAAATGAGGCTCGTGGTGCTCTGAGATGCTACTAGGGAATATCGTACCCTATGTTTGCAACAAGAAATGCAACCAGGGGATGTAGTACTATGTGTTGGCAATAAGGTGAGGCCCTTGACTCTCTAAGATTCTACTAGAGAATGTCGTACCCTATGTAGGCAGAAAATAATGTGACAAGGGGATGTAATGCCCTATATTTAAGATATGGTATTGATTCCCTGTAATGAAACTAAATATAACATGATTACATGTATATTGGAAGAAAATCAAGGATTTGAGAACTTCACTTGGTGGTGTTCGTCTTTTCAAGAACTGTTTCCTAAAATTGTTCTGTTCCTGTTCTGAACAAAGAAAGATTCATTATTTTTTAAAATGGTAGTCGGTTTGTGGCCTTGATTATTTCAGTCTCTTGATCTCGACTCATCTTCTTTAATGATTTCAACTGCAACTGGTTATTTCCTGAATACCAACTGCATTTCTGATCTCGAAGAACCTTTGCCTTTTCCAAACTTTGCTATGACAGTTGGTCGCATTGGACTTAACCTTTTTTTTAACTTTATTTTGCCTTCATGGGTATTTCACTTTTGACTTCTTTCAAAGTTTTCAATTTCAAAGCATTGGCCAATCATGGCCAGTCAGGGTCGACTTGATGCCCTTGCAGAGGCTGGGCGCCTTTTGAAAGTATCAGCTCGCTTCAAACGAGAACCCTGTAAATCTGTCTTGCCGTCTTTTCTTTGCCTTATTTTTGAAACAAAGTTAGACTGAAAGGGATTCAAAAAAAAACAAAATGGAATAGAGAATGAGTTTAAAACAAGAGTTGTCCCTTTCGGGGAACAGAAAGACGGACGTATCTGGGAGTACATGCGGACTTCAATGAACATGACATGCCTTTTGGACTAGATGCCTAATCTGTGTAAATCGTTCGACTCTCAGAAACTCATCACAATTTTTGACTTGAAACCGAGAAACTTTGCTCTGGACTATGTTGATGCCATGGTTGTGTGGATCTTCTTTTCGATTAACAGTGCCCTTTGCGGGTTTTCACTAGCTGACCTCTCTCATTTCTCTTCTCACCATCGCCTTATAGTGCCCTTTACGGGTTTTTACTAACAAGGATCTCTCATTTTTATTTTCTCTATTCACCATCGCTCTACTGTGCCCATGAGAATTTTCACCAATAGGACTCTCTCATTTTATTTCTCTTATTTGGTTGCATCCGATCCAAGTAATCGTATCCTCCAATTCTTGAACATTCTCGCCAATTGATTGGAAGAACTTGAAAGGATTTGGGTAAAAAGAATTTGGATTGAATTACAACTTTGGAACCTTTCGGGCGAAATCATCGCCGAACCATTGTAAGATATGCCCCAGTTTTCACTTTCGGGGGAATGTGGGTTTTTGTTTTAGTGTGACTGAACCTAGAATGGGGCTGCCTACATATCCTTTCTGAATCAGGTCGGACGTAGTTCAATTAACTTGAACTTGTTTTGATTTTTGTTTTGTTTTTATTCTATTTTCATTTTTTTTTATCATTTTTCATTTTTTTTTCAATCCTTTTTTTTTCTTTTTCTTTTTCTTTCTCATTATATACAAGGTTCCAAAGAGGGTGGCCAAGGAAAATGTATATGGCACAAAGGGTTAGCAAAAGGTTAATAATATTTGGGTAGTGAGAATGAAAGTCTTCGCCATCCCAATAAGAGAACATTAAAGTTGCGTAAAGGGTCAAACATAGTACCTTTTGACCGCGTCTGCATTGACAGTTGTATCGGAAACATTTCCTTCGATGTCTCCCAAATACAGTACTCCCTTTGGTAGCACTCTTGTTACAATGTATGAACATTCCAATTCGAGGCAAAATTTCCTTTAGCTTCCTCATGATGCAGAAGAATACTCCTCAGAACGAGTTGCCCCACTTCAAATTTCTTGGGCCGCACTTTCTTGTTGTAGGCATAGACCATTCTTTGTTGGTACAACTTCTTGTGGAAAACTGCAGCCAATCACTTTTCATCAACAAAAGTCATTTGCTTAAATCGGGTCTTGACCCAATCTTCATCCTCGAACTCGGTTTCAACAATGATCCGAAGAGAGGGAATTTCAACTTCTACTGATATCACGACTTCAGTGCCATAAACCAATCAAGTAAGGGTGATTTTCGTTTGGACTTGGTTTAGGCTTGTTGTCCATTCTCTGTTTATTTTCTTACAAGCCTTATCTTCGGCACATTCTACTTCTTGATTCATTATTTCAAGGTCTGACAGCGTTTTAGGATCTGGGCATGAAGTCCGCAAGTATGTCATGTTATTAAAATCTGCATTTAACAGAACTAGAAAGAAAGTAAGAAAAGTGACAAGAGTAATAAAAGAGGCATTCATGGATGATGAAATATTAATTTTATTTATTTGAATAATTTTTTTTATTTTTAAAAAAAAAATATATATAAGGGTTTACATCATAAAGTAAGATAATAGAGTAAAATATTTGGATTACACCCTGAAATAATCCAAAATACAGAAAAGACAGCAAGACCGGCTATCGAGACTCCCGTCCGATAGGAAACTTTTCAATTTTGGCGACCCCTTTTAGGTTTTTCTTCTATCATGGCCATGGCTATAATGGCTTTCAGTTCTGGATCAAATTCCTCGTCATTACAAATCATTCCAACGACTGCTCTTTTGTTGTGAGTAGGCAAAAGATTGGTCATCACATTAGGGGCCTTTTCTTCCCCAATAACTATTGCCTTGACCTTAATGAGGTCCTCCACTGCTCTTTTGAGAGTCCAACAGTGCTTAGTATCATGTCCTATTGCTCTAGAGTGATATTCACATCTAGCATCAGCTCGATGCGAGGGGGACTTGTATTTGGCCGGTTCGGGGCCACTAGCTGTAGCAGACCTAGCCTGGTTAGCTTTTGGAACAAACTTAAATATGATTCACCAATAAGGGTGAACTGATTCCTTTTGGGAGGCTCTCTTGGGCTAATATTGCATTGGAAATATATATTGTCGGGGACTATATGGAGCTTGGTAGGGACAAGTATTTCTGAGAGGTGGAGCTCAATTTTGTGGGTAGTTTTGTGGCCGGGTGTATGATTGTGCATTCATCACCGTATAGTGTGTCGGTGCCAATACATATACAGCATCATGGTGCGGGTAATAATATTTGTGGGCTTTTGGGTGGCATATATGATTGGTTGGATGACCTGCGGGCACCCCTCGAGCACAAAGCCATCATAGCTCCCTCTTCTCTCATTTCTATTTAACAACCCCCCGAACCATTCTGAACGGCCTGTGATGTGGCCTTAAAGGAGGCCTGACTCAAGATTCTGCCCGTTTTCAAATCATTTTCGACCATTTCTCAAATTTGTATGGTCTCAGCAAACAAATTTCCCATGGCAGACATCATATTCTGGAAGTAGTCTGCCTCATGAGCCAGTAGAAAGATCGTAACCATCTTCGCTTCATCCATTCGAGGCTTTATTCTAGCGGCCTTCTCCTGCCACCTGATTGCATACTCATGGAAACTTTTCGCGGGTTTCCTTTTCAAATTGGACAACAAATTTCTATTAGGAGCAATATCCACGTTGTACTGGACTGGCAGACAAAGTCTTAGGCTAGGTCATCCTAGACATGCCAATGGGCAATCTCTTGATCCATGTACCACTCGGAAGCAATTCCTGTCAAACTTTCCCCAAAATAGGCAATGAGCAATTATTCTTTGCCTCCCGCTCCCCTCAATTGGTTACTATACATCTTCAGATGGGCCACAGGATCACCATGCCCATCGTACTTCTCAAACTTGGGGGTCTTGTAAGGGTGATCCGCCAGTTTAAACAACAAACCAACCACCTTTGTTTTACTTTATCTTTTATGACAAACAACAAACGTGTTAGAGTTAGGCATTTTACATATATTAACCATACATTGTATGTGATGCACCTAATGCCATTTCTATATCTAAAATGAGCTTCGAAGGCTTCATGCTTTATCCCGACTTAATGGTTTATTTTATCTTGACTTTAACACTCTCTTTCTTATTCTTTTTTTTTGTCAAACATTTTCCTCATTTTATTTTTTTACTCTTCTGTGGTTTTAAAAGAATTTCGATCGAACCCGTTGGAGGTTGCCTACATATCATGTTGAACACGAATCAGATCATTACGTAGTTCAGGAAGATCAGGAATAAAGTAAATAAACTAACTCTTTTTTTTTACTCTTTAAAAAAATCTAATCGTAAAAACTCCTAACAAGAAAAATATTTTTGGATTTTAAATTCTTTCTTCTTTTTTTTTATTGGAAATATTTGGAAGAAAGACTTCTAAACAAGAAAGAAAATAATTTTGGATTTTTAAATTTGATGTGTCCAAGAAACAAATTCTAAAGAAGAAATTAAAAAAAATATTTTTTGATTTTTGAAAATTGAGGGCCGGAACCGATGAGATTTGCCTATGTATCTCGCATCCGGTGTGAATCAGACCCGCGTAGTTCGGTTAACTTAAATAAAAATAAAAAAACCATTCTGAAAATTGGATTTTACACATTAGAGCCCTTCAAAATTTTATTTTAAGAAAAAGGATACTTTATGAAATCTTGGAGGAAATATTCTCTTTCTCTATCTTATGTTCAATCAATTTATCCTAAAGCCGGTCAACATTTGAGTAAAGCCTACCAAATAATGTTACATATAGCACAGAGAAATGAACATGTTGGTATGAAAAATTGGTACCTGTCCTAGATGGGGCCGACCCCTGTGCCGAGTCCCGCTAAGTCCAATGCACATGAAGCAAATAAAGTGTAGCCTACTAGGGATATTCATTGTATGTGGCTTGTTCTTCTAAGTTTTTAAATCCTAAAGGAGATGGTATCTAGACTTGGCTTACCCGGGCGGACAACCCGAGCCGAGGAGCGTCAAGCGTCACCAGTAGTAGAACAACACTGGCTAGCTAACGGCTCTCTCGCCTAAACTTGTGTGACTAAATCCTTCACCAGAAGCTGGTAGGCTAACTGGCTTTATCTCAAGAAAGAAATTTTGTGAGGCTAGTAGGCAAAGACAACATAACTAACTATCAGAAGACTCGGAGGGGTGAGAGAGAGGATAAAATTTATATCACAGTTCAAATAAATATTAAAGTGGTGAATAAGTGACAAATAGCACATTAGGATTCCAAACACAATAATATCCAAAACATGATAAAAGCCAAACAAGAATCAATATACAAAGCTCGAATTCTTATTAGTAGTCCCCATCAGAGTCGCTAGAGCTGTTACACCTCTCTTTTTCACGCAACCCTTATTACGAGGTTGAGTTAGAAGAGTTTTTTCAATTGAAGCGATGTTTTGAAAAGGGATTATTTATTATTCGGAGTCACCACTTGGAATTGAGTTTTGGTGTTTCAAGTCACCTTTTATCTTGAATTCCTTATCCAATAAAAGGTTTGACTCCTAATTTATGTTCTACGAAAATAGAAGACTGAGTATGGAATTTTATTGACCGAGGGGAAGGTGAAAGGCACCCCTCGAGTCCCGTGGTTCTAGCACGGTCACTTTATTTACTAATGTAAGGCTTAAATCAATTTTTTTGGCTATTCTTGTATTTTATTGATTATGATTTGCTTATTTCCACATAATTAATTATTGTATTTTATTAATTATTTTGACCTAGATGTGGTATGCACACAAGGTACTTCTTAGAAATTAGATGTTAAACCAAGGTACGAAATGTACACATGGTTAAGACATAATTATTTTAAATTTAAAGGCATCGAGACGCGGGAATGCGCACATGATCATTTTAATATTTAAGCATATCAATCCATGGTTCTGGTATGAATACATGAGCTAATATTTAAAATGCATTTAAAGCTTTTCTAACGTATTTATGATTGTTCCATTTCTAAGTTTGAGATTATTGTGAGACCATTATTTATGGAAGTTATTTGTAGAAGAAATGAAGTAAATTAGTTATGGAGAGACGGGCTAGCTTGTAGCCTTATTAACATTTAGATCAACTTCTATCTAAGTCCATATGTACTAAAAGCGTAGAAATGACGTGAGATAGCCACTTTTTAACATGATATTTAGATTTTATCCAGTATTATTAATATTGAGGAAACATAGCCACTACTCTATTAAAATTAATAGGAAAAGACGTTTTTATCCTTTCTTCATGAGTGTTGTGTAAATATTAAGAACATGGTGTCATTAACATTTACACTGCACACATGAAGTTAAAGACACCATATCCTTAACATTTACACTGCACATATGAAGTTAAGGACATTATATCCTAAAGTTTAACAACGGAAGGTGCAAATACATGACACTTTGTCCTTAATATTTACACAACATTCATGAAGTTAAGGACAACATGTCCTTAATATTTACACAACACTCATAAAGTTAAGGACACTATGTCCTTAACATTTACACTGCACATATGAAATTAAGGATACAATCTCCTTCACATTTACACTGCACATATGAAGTTAAGGACATGAGGTCCTAAATTTTAACAACAGAAGGTACAAATACAAGTTAAGGACATTTTGTCCTTAACATTTTACACTGCACACATAAAGTTAAGGACGCCATGTCCTTAACATTTACACTGCACATATAAAGTTAAGGACATGACGTCCTAAAGTTTAACAACGGAAGGTGCAAATACAGGACACTTTATGTCACGACCCAAAATTCATAAAGGTCGTGATGGCGCCGGACTCCACTGTCAGGAAAGACAATAATAAATACTTAATTAGATTCTCATTTTGTTACTTTTGAAATCATATTTTCCTTCGATTAAATAGCGAAAGATGGAGTTTACAAAGTAAATAATAATATTTTCAACAATTTCAATACAACACAACCCATAATCACCCCAAAACCTGGTGTCACAAGTGCATGGGCATCAACTAGGAAGATAAAATAAAATACAACACCTGTCCAGAATACAAATTAGACAAGAAAGTACTTAAGTAACTTTGAAGGGGACTCTGCTGGCTGCGGATCGTAGATGGGAATACAACTCACATAAGTCTATGCATTTAACCACACCTCTGCGCCCGCCAGGCTACTAATCATATATGAACCTGCACAAAAATGTGCAGCAAGTGTAGTATGAGTACGTAAATCAACGTGTACCTAGTAAGTATCCCACCTAACCTCGAAGAAGTAGTGACGAGGGGTCGACTTCGACACTTACTAGTGGTCCAATAATATCAGGTACAGTAAAGAAGAGAATGAATATGAGCCAGAGTAAATATATAAATCAAAGAAGTATAAAATACGTAGTGCAATGCTCCTCTTTACAATTTACTCAAACTCTCAACTAGCAAGTTCCCTCCGTAACCGGAGCATATATATAGATATAGTGGATTTTATCAAAGAGGTTGTCATAATCCAAATCAGGGAAAAAACCTCAGATACACTGGCTTCTTGCCAAACGTTACGCACGATTCCATGAGGATAATATATATATATATATATATATATATATATATATAGAAAATGCCGAGGCGTACGGCCCGATCTAACATAAAAGTAAATTATGCACTATCGAGGGTCGAATGACGCGAACTGTAGATGCATCTATTAACCTGCCGAGGCGAACGATCCACTCCTATGAGAGTGTGGTACATAAATCCTGTCGAGGTGAACGACCCGATCCCATAAGAGTGGTAGAAGAAAATACCCCGCTTGCGAATCATACGTGCGATGTGGTCAAATATAAATTCAAGGAATCTCCCCGCTCGCGGATCATACTTGTGACACGGTCAAATATAAATTTAACATTAAAATCATATCTCTTTCTTGATTCTTTTCAAAATAAGGGAAATTCAGCTTGAAGATTTTTAAGGAAATTACCCCCGCTCGTGAAACATACATGCGACGCGGTTACACATAGATTTCTTAAGCTATTATAGCATTGCTCAATCCTTTTCGAAATTACGAATTTCAAACGAAACCTTTTAAATCTTACATTCTTCAATTTCAACTCCTTTCAAAACATTTAATAAGCAAACTCAATCTCGCTCCCTCTCAAGGAAGACAATAAACATAAATCAATAACAATAACAACAAGACATGATGTGAGCATAAAACTACCCGGACATAGGCATAACTAGTAGCTACGTACGGAATCTCGTCACCTCGTGCGTACGTATCCCCCCCACAAATAGAAGCACACAATAATTTAGTTTACCTATGGGGTTAATTCCCTCTTACAAGGTTAGGGAAAAATGCCCCATGGAGAAAATGAAGTAAAAATGGCCAAAAGTCCCGTTTTAAAACATCTCACTGCCCAATCCGACTCCTTCTTTGTGAACGCGGCAACCCCTTCGCGTTCGCGAAGCTCAGCCAACCCAGGCCCAGAAAACCTCCTTCGCGTTCGCGTTCGCGTTCCTCACGACGCGTTCGCGAAGCTTTCCACCCTCACTGCTTCGCGTTCGCATACCCAGCCTCGCATTCGCGTAGGCCAAACATCCTCAGGCCGAGTCCTCATTTCCTTCTACGTGTTCGCATCTCAACCTTCGCATTCGTGAAGGCCAATCTTAGCAGCCCCATAATTTTCCTCTTCGCGAACGCGGGACTTCCTTCGCGTTCGCAAAGAAGGACACCAGACACCAATAACAGCAGTTCCCAATCAACTCCAAATGATCCGAAACTACCCCGAAACACACCCGAGGCCCCCGGGACCCCGTCCAATCATACCAACCAGTCCCATAACATAACACAAACTTGCTTGAGACCTCAAATCACATCAAA
The DNA here is from genome assembly GCF_000390325.3 of Nicotiana tomentosiformis. Taxonomy (NCBI): domain Eukaryota; kingdom Viridiplantae; phylum Streptophyta; class Magnoliopsida; order Solanales; family Solanaceae; genus Nicotiana; species Nicotiana tomentosiformis. The sequence continues at coordinate 67,543,103 of NC_090813.1, forward strand.
CAACATCGAAATCATGGATCTCACCACAATTCAAACTTAATAAACTTTGAAACTTCAACTTCTACAATCGGTGCCGAAACTTATCAAATCACGTCCGATTGTCCTCAAATTTTGCACACAAGTCACATTTGACATTTCAGACCTACTCAAACTTCCGGAATCAGATTCCGACCCCGATATCAAAAAGTCCACTTCCGGTCAAACTTCTCAAAAACCTTCAAATATCTAGCTTTAGCCAAATGACTCCAAAATGACCTACGGACCTCCGAATCCACTTTCGGACGTGCTCCCAATACCAGAATCACCATACTTTCGAGACTCGGAATCCCAAACAGACATTGATAACATTGAAATGAACTTCAACCCAACTTTATAAAATTCTTTCAAATGCTAACTTCCACGATAGGCGCCGAAACGCTCTTGGGTCATCCAAAACCCGATCCGGACATACGCCCAAGTCCGAATTCATCATACGAACCTGTTGGAACCTTCAAATCCCGATTCAGAGATTGTTTACTCAAAAATCTAACTTAAGTCAATTCTTCCAACTTAAAGCTTCCGAAATGAGAATTTTCCTTTCAAATCAACTTTGAACTTCCAAAATTTCAATTCTGACCACGCGTACCAGTCATAATATCTGAAGTGAAGTTGCTCATAGCCTCAAACTGCTAAACGACGCGTTAGAGCCCAAAACGACCGGTCAGGTCGTTATACTTTATCCTTAATATTTACACAACATTCATGAAATTAAGGATACCATGTT